>NW_027253106.1:4075000-4080000 GCF_044704955.1 Pristiophorus japonicus | reverse complement strand
GTTAACATCCTATGGTCTATTTCAGGTTCCTCAGTTTCCATGCTGGACCTTTTCTTTACCTGGTCCAGATGTTTGCGGCATAGCTGCCCATTATTTAGTCTTACCACGATGACACTTAACACCTCTTTTCCAATTACGGTGCCTTCGAACCACTTGGGTCCTAGTTCATGTTTCAGCAAAAATACCGCGTCATCCATTTCTATACACCTCCAGCTTGAGTTTCGATCATGGCAGTCGGTTTGGTACTGCCGCTTGCCCTCAACAATGTCTGCCAAGCTTGGGTGAATGATCGACAGCCACGTTTTGAGCAAGCGTTTCATGAGGAGTTCCGCTGGCTGGACTTCCGTGAGCGAGTGCGTGCGGGACCTATAGGCCAACTGGAGGCGCGATGGCGGTACTGAAGAGAGGGTCCCTGGATACGGAGCATGCATTGTTTTCTGACTTGGACCGCACGTTCCACCTGGCCATTGGAAGACAGCTTGAACGGCGCTGTCCAGACCTGCTTGATACCATTGCCCGACATGAACTCCTGGAATTCATGGCTGGTGAAACACGGGCCATTGTCGTTGACGAGAATGTCCGGCAAGCTGTGGTTCGTGAAAACCGTACGCAGACTCTCCACGGTGATGGATGTCATGCACAAGTTTAATATGATGCACACGATCCATTTCGAGTATGCATCGATTACAATCAGGAACATTTTCCCATGAACGGCTCCGGATAGTCCACATGGATGCGTGGTGGGCCAGTGCCACGGGATGAGCGTGGCATCCCTGGGGGCATTGCCCAGCTGGGAACATATTGTGCACCTGCGAACCCAGTGTAACAGGTCTGAGTCAATCCCCGGCCATCATGCATGTGACCGGGCAATCGCCTTCATTGGCACAATGCCAGGGTGCTCGCTGTGGATTTCACTGATGAATGCATCCCTCCCTTTCAGCGTCATGACCACCCTGCTGCCCCATAGTTGGCATTGTGCTTGGATGGAGAGCTTATCCATCTATCTCTGAAATGATCTGACCTCCTCGGTGTACGCTCCTTGTGCGGGAGCCCAATCCACAGTCAGGCCACATTTCCTTATCATGGATAGGAGGGAGTCCCTGTTGGTCCATAGTTTGATCTGGCGGGCTGTGATGGGGGAGGCTGCCGTGTCAAAACCTCAGCGCTTTGCTCCGCTGCACCCTCGGTGGTGGCCAGAGGAAGCCTTCTGAGCGTGTCAGCGCAATTTTCGGTGCCTGGCCGGTGCCGTATGGTGTAGTCATATGCAGCCAGCTTGAGTGCCCATCGCTGTATGCGAGCTAACGCATTGGCGTCGACAGCCTTGCTGTCGGAAAACATGAATGTTAATGGCTTGTGTTCCGTTTCTAACTCGAACGGTCGGTCGAAGAGATAATGGTGCATCTTTTTCACACTGTAATCGCAAGCGAGTGCATCCTTTTCGTCCCTGCCGTACCCAAGGTGTGCCTGGGAGAGCGACCTGGAGGCATAAGCCACCGGTTGTAGACACCGTCGACCTTTCCCTGCTGCAATACACACCCAACGCTGTATGATGATGCATCGCATGTTAAAACCAGTTTTTTATAGGCGTCATACAAAGTCAACAGTTTGTTCGAACAAAGCAGGTTGCACGCCTTGTTGAAAGCCCGGTCCTGATAGTACCCACAGAACCAGTCACAACCCTTACGTAGGATTACATGTAATGGCTCCAACAACATGCTTAAGTTAGGCAGGTAGTTCCCAAAATGGTTCAAAAGTCCCAGGAACGATCGAAACTGCGACGTGTTGCTATGGATGGGGCGCAGGACAGATCGCCTCCGTTTTGGATTCGATAGGCCGGATCCCGTTTGCGGCAACCCCCCTACCCAAAAACTCGTCCTCTCGGGCCAAAAACACACACTTAGCCTTTTTCAACCGCAGGCCTACCCGCTCCATTCGGCGTAGTACTTCCTCCAGGTTGTGGAAGTGTTCTTCGGTGTCTCGACCCCTTATTAAGATGTCGTTTTGGAAAACGATTGTGCCGGAAATTGACGTGAGCAAGCTTTCCATGTTCCTCTGAACAATTGCGCTCGCTGGACGAATGCCAAACGGACACCTGTTGTCGATGAATAATCCCTTGTGCGTCGTGATGGTGGTCTAAGCTTGGATTCTTCAGCCAGTTCCTGTCTCATGTAGGCCGAAGACAGCTCCAACTTCGTAAACAGCTTGCCAGCTGCCAACGTGGCACAAACGTCTTCCGGTTTCGGGAGCGGGTATTAGTCCTGCAGCGACAAGCGTTTGATGGTGGCTCTGTAGTCGCCACAGACCCTGACCGAACCATCCGGTTTAAGGACAGGAACGGTGGGGCTCGCCCAGTCACTGAACTCAACCGGCACAATTATGCCCTCTCTGAGCAGCCTGTCCAATTCACTCTTAATATTCTCACGCATCACATACGGCACCACTCTAGCTTTGTGGTGCACTGGCCTGGCATCCGGGGTGATGTGTATCACTGCTTTGTTGTCCTTGAACGTTCCGACACCGGGCTGAAACAGTGACCCGAATTTTTGGAACATGAACTTCGCTCCACAGCCGAAATGGCGCGCACATCTCCCCATTTACAGTTCATCTCGGCTAGTCAGCTCCTTCCCAAAAGCGCGGGGCCATTTCATGGAACAATCCAGAGTGGCAGGCGGTTCTTTGTTCCATTGTGTGTTACCACCAGATTTGCACTGCCGAATACTGGGATGATTTCTTTGGTGTACGTGCGTAATGCGCTTCAATGCATTCTAGTTTGGACCTGTTATCTCTGTGTGACCATAGTCTCGCAAATTGTTGGACGCTCATAAGGGACTGGCTGGCTCCAGTATCTTGCTCCATGCGCACCGGACGCCATTCAATAAAAATGTCATCATCATGGGTGGCGTTTTGGTGTATGAGATGCAGAGGTCAGCGACATGAACCCTCTGAACCTCAGCACCCAAGGCTTTGCCCCAGGCATCATCCTGCATTGTAGAGCCTCGTCTGATTCCTCTGTTTCATAGATTAGCCTCGCTACAGCCTTTTTGCACATTCTAGCCAAATGTCCTCTGGCATTACAATTCCTGCAGGTGAACTGCTGGAACTTGCAACTTTTAGCAGTTTGTCTACCCCCGCATCTCCAGCATTGGCTGAGATTGTTGTTCACAAAGGGGCTGTTACCAAGCATTCCTAACTGATTGTCCCCTTGGTTGTTTCTAAGCATTCTGATGGTGGGTGTCAATGGTCCCATCACATTCCTCTTGATGGCGTGAACTAGCGATCCTCCTGCCTTTGACTCTGTTGCTGTCCAACCCTGGATTCTGTTGCTGCCTGGTCAGTGTCGAATTGACCTTGCCTGCTGCGGGGTTCTGTATCAATTTTACAACATTAACTCCCAGTTTCATCGCAACGTTAAAACCAGCGCTGCGTGCGTAAATTATCTTGGTCTTCTCTTCACCCGCCAAGAATTTCTGAGCTTTCAAAGCTGCCCTTTCCAAATTCAAGTCCTTATCCTCAATAAGCTTCCTGAAAATACCGGCATGACTAATGCCCTCAATGAAAAAATCCCTTAACATCTGCCCCCTGCAGGCGTCTGTGAACTTACAGAAATTGGCCAAGCGCGTCAGGGGTGCAACGAAGTCCGAGATATTTTGCCCATCCCAACATCTGTGTGTGTAGAACCGGTGCCGGGCCATGTGTGCGCTGCTCGCCGGTTTCAGATGTTCACACATTAGCTGACTGCGCTCTTCGAACGACTTGTCGACCGGTTTGAGAGGTCCAAGCAGGTCTTTCATCAGAGCATACGTTTTTTGTCCCGCAGCTTGTCAGTAGATGCGTCCTCCGCTTGTCAGCTGCTTCCACTCCCAGCCAGTCTTTTGTGACAAATGTCTGCTGGATTCGCTCCTCAAAATCGTGCCAGTACTCACCCACACAGTAACGTTCCTCTGTGCTCACGGACGCCATCCTTGTGGTTCAGTGATTCACGTTTCTCGTCGCCAGATGTGGAGTCCTCAACTCTAGAACATATTCACACAAAGCATTTACAGCAGGCAAGGTCACTCATGACCTGCACCTTTATTCCACGGACCAAGGAGTGCTGAGCCTCGTGGAACCTCAATTTACGTTCTTGGCTGACCAGGTAAGGAGGGTCTCCCACAAGTTCACCACCTGTGGTCAAGGTTTGTATTTCCCAGTTCTATAAAATGTACAGTGTTGTTGCATGTTGTTTACAGTTATGTGAAGGTTACAAATATGACAAAGAGAGCTACTGAGAGAGAGAGAGAGAGAGAGAGAGAGGGAAAGAGAGAGAGAGAGAGAGACAGAGAGATCACAGAGAGACAGAAAGAGAGATCACAGAGAGAGAAGAACAGAGAGAAAGCGACAGAGACAGAGAGAGAGAGAGAAAGACAGAGAGAGGACGACAGAGAGAGAGAGAGAGCGAGCGACAGAGAGAGAGAGAGAGAGAGAGAGAGAGAGAGAGAGAGAGAGAGAGAGAGAGAGCGACAGAGAGAGAGAGAGAGAGAGAGAGAGAGCGACACAGAGAGACAGAGGGAGAGAGAGAGAGACAGAAAGAGAGATAGAGAAAAATAGAAAGCGAGACATAGAGACAGCGAGAAAGAGAGACAGATCGAGAGAGAGAGAGAGAGACAGGGAGAGAGAGAGAGAGAGAGAGGGTGACAGAGATAGAGGGAGCGAGACAGAGACAGAGAGAGATCGACAGACAGAAAGCGAGAAAGAATGAGAGACAAACATTATCTCTCTCTCTCTCCCTCTCTCTGTCTATATATATATATGTGTGTCTGTGTGTGTGTCTCTCTCTATCTGTCTCTCTTTCTCTATAGATTCTAGGATTGATACAGGGCTACGGGGAGAAAGTGGGGCAGTGGGTTTAGTTTGGGGATTGATAGAGGGCTCCGAGGAGAGAGTGAGGCAGTGGGATTAGTTTGGGATTGAAACGGGGCTATGGGGAGAGAGCGGGTCGTGGGATTAGTTTTGGATTGACA
>NW_027253105.1:0-17956 GCF_044704955.1 Pristiophorus japonicus | reverse complement strand
CATGGACGTCTGAAGTAGGAAATGGAAATTTCAGACCAGTACAGTGGGGTTGCTTTTCTTGAGCTATGGCAAAGGCACATTGTTGCAGGTTTACTCTGCAGCCGTCTGTGCTGTACCTGGGAGTTGTTGATGCAGACACCAGGTACCAGAAATGGAAAACTGTCCTATTTCACGCCACATCCCTTACTTTAATGAGCATAAAACTTCACGGCTTAGTACTGGCCTGGAATTTGCAGTCAGCAGTGAAGAAAAGGCATTCACCATTCACCCTGAAGAAAGCGCGATCTCTGTGGCGAGTAGTTTGCCTTTTTCAATACTCAAATGATTTCAGCACAGTAGTGGGGATTCCCTAATGCCACCTGCTGTGACAAGCAGCAGCCAATCACATTGCAGAATTCTCAGACAGGAGATAGGAACCTGGTTTTATTCTGACTTTTAAAAAAATGTTGGAGCAAAACAAAGGTTGTGGCTCCCTGATGGGGATAATGTAGAACCTAAAATATCATGAATAAACTATTTAAAAAAAAAGGTTTATTTAGCAGTCAGTACGCTGTTAAAACCCCAGTTACACCTAATCCAAAAGGCCTAACATTTAACAGGATATTTAACAGTGATATTACCGCGGGAAAGTCCAAGTTTTCGTCAGTTTCACTGATTGCCGGCTATTGGGGGGGGGGGGGGGGGGTGCGGGGGGACAGTGCCGGAGCAGTGAATGATTGACTGCGACTTCAGGATTTCCATGTTTAGATGCGCATGCGCTACTTCCTGAAGTTACGGTCAGTTTCAAACTGTTAGTTCGCTGTTATTACCCACCGCAAATTCCAGGCCAATTCAGAAATGGACCTAACAAACTGCAAGTGGATCGAATCACTCGGCCTGCATACTCCTTTACAAAACCACTTGTGCAATGGGATTGTGATTTTGTGACAAATAAAAATTCTCAGAAATGGACAGCATCCGTAAATACAAGAACCTGAATCGAGCTGCTGCCCATTAAGTGTTTCATTATGACTTGAAATGTGGGCTGTACATTTAATTCCATGTATGGTGATTATTTAACTCAGCGAGGACCAAAATAAATGCCACAAAGCTTCCCAACAGTGAAAGAAGAGAATTACAAAAAAAAGTGACTAATCACCATCAGCTGCTTTGACACTGGTCATTATAACAGTACATTCAGAACAGGTTTTCTGCTTCTAGTTTCAGCTGTATATGATTTATTTCAAATTCATCATAGGCAATCCCTCGGAATGAAGGAAGACTTGCTTACACCCCCAGTGAGTTCTTTGATGGCTGAACAGTCCGATATGAGAGCCACAGACCCCGTCACAGGTGGGACAGACATTAGTCGAGGGAAGAGGTCGGTGGGGCTGATTTCCCGCGTGCTCCTTCCGCTGCCTACGCTTGGCCTCGTCATGTTCTTTGCGTTGGACTGGAGAGGTTATCTAAAGAAAGTTACCATGCCTACAACGGTGCTGCCAGGATATTCCTACCATCATTAAGGCTGTACAAATATTCAGTAATATTCAATTGCAGGCACAGGTTAAGTTGGCACAATTCTTCGGTGGAAAAACTTGTTAAAAATAATTAAAACCCATGGATTAAAGGGACACTGGCAGCATGGATACAAAATTGGCAAAGGACAGAAAGCAGTTAGTAGTGGTGAATGGTTCTTTTTCAGACTGCAGGAAAGAATACAGGGTGTTCCCCAGTGGTCAGTATTAGGACCATTGCTCCTTTTGATATTTATTAATGACTTAAGACTTGGGTATACAGGTCATCATTTCAAAGTTTGCAGATGATACAAAACTCAAAAAGGTAATAAACAACAAGGACAGTAACAGACTTCAGGAGGACATAGACAGACTGGTAAAATGCACAGACACATGGCAGATGAAATTTAACACTGAAGTGATGCATTTTGTCAGGAACAGAGAAACCTGGGGGTATTTACATACACAAATCTTTGAAGGTGGCAGGACAAATTGAGAAGGCCGTTAAAAATATGGGATCCTTGGCTTTAATAGAGAGAAATAAAGTACAAAAGCAAAGAAGTTGTGCTAAATCTTTATAAAACACTGGTTAGGCCTTCGCTAGAGTATTGTGTTCAATTCTGGGCATTACACTTTAGGAAGGATGTCAAGGCCTTGGAGAGGGTGCAGAAGAGATTTACTAGAATGGTACCAGGAATGAGGGACTTCAGTTATGTGGAGAGACTGGAGAAGCTGGGGTTGTTCTCCTTAGAACAGGAAAAGTTTAGGGGAGATTTGATAGAGGTGTTCAAAATCATGAATGGTTTCGATAAGAGTAAATAAGGAGAAACTGTTTCCAGTAGCAGAAAGGCCGGTAACCAGTAGACACAGATTTTAGGTGATTGGCAAAAGAACCAGAAGCGACATAAGGAAAAATTCCCTCTTCCCCTCTCCCCTGCTGAAAGAGTGATGGAAGCAGATTCAATAGGAACATTCAAAAGGAAATAAATACTTGAAGGGAAAAGATTTACAGGACTGGGGAAAGAGCAGGAGAGTGGGATTAACTGGATAGCTCTACCAAAGAGATGGCAGAGCACGATGGGCCAAATGGCCACCTTCTGCTGTGCTGTATCATTCTATGATTCCATGAAAGCACTAACAATTCTAAGACATACTGTAATACAGACTGTTGTAAAAATGAAATTTGTACTTATGCAGATAATTGGTAAACAATTCGTCTGTACGCTGAATGTATTGAAAAAAAAATCCGCTTTTTTTTTTAAAAAACCACCATGTCCCACACCATGCATCATTCCACAATCGTGGGTAGGGAAGGGGGAATAACCTTTTGAGGTCATGCCAATGTTGCCCTTAATCCAGCCCTATGAAATGTAAAAAGCAGAATACAGCAACTAATGCTCCAAATTTACCTGCTCTCTGTGGGGAAACACCTGACTTCCATGCAATGCCTCCCCCCTAGCGTGACTGAAACCAAAATCTCACTGTGCAGGAAAGCGAGCAGCAACTCCCATCAGAGTCTTGCATCAAAGTACTGCCTACATTTAGAAAGTTTTATTTGCATGATCGTGGATTATCAATTAAAAAGCAATAGATCCCACCAAAAAGTGCTCCTTGCACATCAAGTTGTTGTAAAAGACCTGAAGCAAATGAAACATTTGAAATGTACTCTTGATATACAGTGGTTCAATTTGTATCTTCTTACAAGAAATGTTTGACGTGCGTACCAGAGCTAGTTCCACTCCATTCCTTAAAACATGGACCACTCTACAGGAAGTGCTTGGAATTTGTTTTGTTCTTTGCACAAAAACTTGCCTGAAACTTTAAAAATGCAAACACAGTTCAGAAGTAGTCTGTTACATATGCTTTGTAAAAAAAAATGCATTAAAGGAGTCTACTTTACATAATTGAAGAGGGGAAGAGCTTATTGAGGGGTACAGAAGAAATATATAGTGTGATTAATTTTTTTCCGGGGGAGGGGGCGGGGTGGAAAGAGGAGAAGTAATTGACCTGAATTTATCCAAGATTGCACATCAGACTCATCGCCATTTAGTTAGCAGTTGCATGAAGATGTCTGTTACTGAGATAAAGGAATCAGACTTTCCTCCATCACAGCAACAATAGCTAAGGGTTTGAATAGAATGGATACCTGAAGAATTTACTTATCTACAAAAGAGCTATGACTTTTTAATGTGCAATCCAAAAATCATATTCTGACCACAGCAGTAATTCCATTCACCAAGCTTTACGCACAATACCTTTTCTAACTCATTTTTTATACGCTCAAATTCATCATCCTATGAGATCGCTGCATTGAACAAATCCCTATAGTGAAGGTATACCACTTCAAGGTATAGCGCGAGCTGGTGCAGGAGGGCGACGGATGTGGAGAGTGACATCATCAAGATCCAGGTCGGTTTTTGGAGCGTGGGCAGATACAGCAGGAGCTGCGAGAGACTGTAGAGGGACGTGATCTGGGCCCAGGACAGGTGCGAGTTCGGGGCCAGGGACCCAGGGGCAGCACGGACCAGCCCACACTGCGATACGTGTGTGCACGAGGTCCGTGCAGCAGAGCTGGTCTCCAGTTGTCTTGGGTAATCCTTGCCACTGGACCAAGACCTAGCTCGGTCAAGCCCGTGTGGTGGCCATCCCACGTTAAAAAAAATTCACGCACAGGCATCTTCCACCCTTCAGGATGTAGTTCAGGTCCTTCATAGAAACTCCTGTGAACTCAACCTTTTTTGACGTGGAAGCAAGTCATCCTCATTTTGAGGGACCGCCTATGAAGATGATAGTGTTCAGCCCCAACCAAAATAAATTTATAATATTCAACTGTAATAAGTTTCCATTTAAAATGTATTGTGTAGCTCGGATCAACTATTAAATCTGAATTTAAAATTGTACTTTTTCCCATTTGGTTCCTTAAGACAATGCTTTCTCCACTTCAACAAATAGCTAATATTTTGTGATTTAAAGTGTTACTTTTGTTTTTTGTTGATATGATGCTAATTAATTGATTGTCTATCAACTCACCAAAAACGCGCATTACATATAAATATCTTCTACTACAACTGAGAAATTAGTGTGAAAGAAGGGAATGGGAGAGGAGAAAGAAGAACTCCAGTCAATGCAAAGTGCAATAAAGCCCACATAAGATCAATTCCAATTTATCAGCGATCTTAAAAAAAATATAGGGAAACAAGCTGAGTTGGCACCATACAATAGCAACAACCCGTCAGAATCTATCATCATATTTTGTGCTATGAGCAGTGTTTAAGCAATTGTGCTGGTTCTGGTATCTGGATGCACACTCAGTCCTACAGACCACCTTTACTTCAAACATTCACTTTTATGCACCCTCACTCCTCCTGATCTAATGAATCACACCATCTGCACAATGCTAGGCTAGATACTTGATCACCTCCAAAGTACTATAGGCTGCCTGGTAAAATGGAACTGGATTGCAGGCAACTCAGCCCAGCATCACTAACAGTGGTATTACAGCAGTACTACCCAGTTTGCACTTAAATGTTACAATTTTATTTTGAGTTACTGTGATAAAATTGCAAAATTCAAGCCCCTGCTGCCGATTACATCAAATTGAGCTGCTTAGTGTATATTCATCCCATTTATACAGGAGTTGATTATAAAGAACACAACAGCTTTAGTTACTAAATGATAACAACTAAGTTTTGGTCTTGTGCAACTGATCTTATGACAATTACACTTCTGATTCTTTTCATTACAATTATTCTCAGTTATCACACTCGTACATTTTTGGCCTAAAATGTGTGAATCAGTTTACGCAAAACAGATATCGTCATAGGGAGTGAACCTTACAGTGCAGATTATGGACAAACCCAAACAGCCCAGTTTTGGTGAGCGATGCTGCGTTTTAACTGATGCAGCTGGCTGTTGCAGTAATGTAGATCGATGTATATTGGAACATTTTTCTTGCAGGACAAGACAATCCTGAACTGGGTTTCTTTTCAAAGTTGGGAGAGTACAGCTAGACTGCATATGCCGACTCAACCGAGACAAGACAAGACTGGACTGCAATTTCCCCCAAACTGCAGGAGGCTAGGAACCAAACATTTACTTTGGAAAGCAAACAATTGATTCCACTGGGAAACAGGCATTACAGTGTTGTATTTTCTCTAGATGATTCAGTACATCCTGCAAACTTCTGAACTTCCAGATTACAGAAATAGCACAAATGAGCAACTTACAATATCAAAACAGATTCCTCCGGTTTCAGCAGTATATTTAACCAAATGGACATGTGCTTAACTGATCATCAGCAAAGTTAAATTTTGGTACTGAAAAAAATTATAAATACTGCACTAGATAAACAGCTATTGAATAGGCTTCTTTATTTACAGCCATTTTTGGAACCGGAGAAGGGAAATTGAAGTAATTTTTCTGCAAGGCCCCATTACCCTCCTTTTTCCCAGTGCTTTCTGGCCTCTCAACTGCAGAGATACCAAGCCTCAGCTCAGCACCTCCCTGTTCAGCTTTGCAAGCTTGGGAAATCAACAATGTTTTGGAGCAGTGAAATCAAAACTATGCTGATAACCTTGCTATTGTGTGTGTAAAAAAAAAAGTGTTTAATAAAAAAAAGCAAGGACAATGCAATAAATTAAAAATATTTATTTCATGTGAAGGAGACTGAACTCTGAAGCAACAAACGACCACCGTTAGAACTCCCTCCCGTAAGGAACAGATTTCAGCTAATTGAATGTTCTCTTCATAGCAAAATTATTGTATATGCATTCCTCCCCCATCCCATTAGATGCAATTAAATTTTAAGCAAAATTATTGCTGTGGAATTACAAGTCTCCCAGGCCTTCATGTGAAGAGGCCACTATTGTGGGGAGTAGTGCAGTAATGGTGGAACTGCATCATCTGTAAAGAGAGTCCTGTTTAGGTAATATGCATTGAGGAATGAGAACAAGGAGAAAGAATGGTATGTAGGAGTGAGTTAGAAAGAGAAAAAAAATTCTAGAACTACAAGTTTCTACATGGCAGCACAAAAATTCGACTATGCTACAAGGACTTCATTTCACATTGCGTGAAATAATTGTTGCCGAACAGCAGCTGTGTGTGAAAGGGTTTATTGGTTCAATAGATATGGCATTACTGGGAAGGTATGGCTGGGATTTATTACACAAAATAAAAACTATTTTAAATGTTGATTTACCAGACTTTGTCCCTACATTTGTTTTATAAATATACACGATTCAACAATTCAATAAAGCTGATTGTATAACATGAGCATCACAGTAGAGTACTGCAAGCGATGATTTGGCTGTGATTCTAGAAGTGGGACTCATGTCTTGGTGTGTGGACATTTCAGAAAGTTATTTCTGAAGAATTTTTTATGTCTCATTTCAATGTTTTGTGCTGGGATTGTTGTGTTTTGCAATTGATTTATTTTTCATGAAATTTAACCCGAGTTAATAGCAGCTGTGTAAAGCATTGGTGAAGGCTGAATGTAGTCTTGTGAAAAAGAGGCATCACATTGATGTTGCAAAATAGCTCAAGAGGTCCCAGCCATTTACAAATACTACATATACATCAGTTTATTATCTAGCTAATGCAATCAGGGACCTGACTCAGACACTGGTGCTCAAAGTAACAAGTTTATACTGTTGACATACACCAATATGTAGCGGTACACATTTTCCATACCCAAGAATTTAACAATTGAAGCATCAAGGCCTTGGGGAATTTTATGTGAAACTATTTTCTCACATTTTCACAAACAGTCCTTTGAAAGTTGTACCTGTAATAGAGGAACACTTTAAAGGCAAAGGGTAGAAAGGGTATCGAGTATGGAGTTTACAGCACATCTCCTTTAAAGCTGTCAGTACACCACTGTAGCTATCTATAGAATTCTTAAAGGCCATAGTAAAAACATCTGAATCACAACAGTCGTATGCTCAGATGTAGCAGTTAGGATGGTAACAACAACAATAATTACATTATTTAATCAATTATTTGAGAATTGGTTTAATGGTTAAGGTCCACGATTAAAAGCATTGCATAATCACACAATAACCCTTAAACTACTATTGAAGTCTTGGTTTTAAAGGTCAGGGTTTAACACTTGCTGTATAAATTGAGAAAATTAAAAAAGGTTTTATTTTTCCTGCAATTATTCATTTGAGTTGTATATTGTGTCTGCAGTTCTATGTTATTCACGTAAACTACTGAATACATTCAAAGTTGGCACAAACATTCTCGTAATTAAATAAACCAACCTCATTTGACAACAGCAAAATTCTCAAAAATCTAAGTGAACTTAGACTAAAACAACCTAGCTTTTTTTTCCAAAATGCATCCAACCCTTGAGGCTGTTGAATTAATTAAACACTATCACAGCATATTACTGAATGAAACAGACTATACAGGTATAACATTTCAGTAAATGTGGATCTGTGCCAGACTACTAGATTTGCAGTATCCAGTACACACTAATAAAATGTTTACACTTATCTGTAAATAATGACCGTATAAACCATTCTGGAATGCCATTTTTTTTACCTTTTTAATTCAACTATTACTGTTTATTTCTGATTTACCCTGCATCCTTAAAAAAAGTCTTGCACTAAAACATGTTAACCTATCATTACAATACTGCTTCCATATCTATCCTGAATCAATGGTGACTATATACAAAAGCAAGTAAAAATAAACCAATTGCATTTTAATCACAGAGATTTTAAGCTTCAAGTTGCACACTATTTTACAACATTAGCTAGGATACAGATACATTACTTTTTGAGGGTACATTTATATTAAATTATCAGGGAACATTAAACAAAAGAGTAAAATATCTTACAGGCACATCAATAAAAAAACAAAGGTTGGGATGGGAATAGGGATAGACAGGATAATCCCACAGGTAACGATAACATGGCAGAAATATTAAATAAGTATTTTGCTTCAGTATTTATCGGAGATAGAACAGGCAGACATGCCATTGGATAGAATCATAGAATGGTTACAGCACAGGAGGCCGCCATTCGGCCCGTCGAGCCTGTGTCGTCTCTCTGCAAGAGCACTTCAGCTAGTCCCACTCCCCCACCCTTTCCCCATTGCCCTGCAATTTTTTTTTACTTTCAGGTACTTATCCAAATCCCTTTTGAAAGCTGTGATTGAGTCTGCCTCCACCACCCTCTCAGGCAGTGCATTCCAGATCATAACCACTCGCTGCGTAAAAAAGTTTTATCTTATTAAATGATGAGATTAGTAATGAGGTAAGTGCATTTAAAATAAAAAAAGAGGGGATATATTAAATAAACTAATCAAACTCAAAAAGGATAAAACCCCGTGTCCAGATGGATTGCATCCACGCATTTTAAAAGAATCGGGAGAGATAGCAGAGGCATTACTGCACATATGTAATAATTTGTTAGAAAAAGGTGTAGTGCCAGAGGACTATAGGCCCCAAGTTTCCACATGATTTGCTCCTGATTTTTTAGGAGCAATTGGTGTAGAACGGAGTATCTTAGAAATCGGAATTCTCGTCATTTAGTTTGCTCCAGTTCTAGTTAGTTAGAACAATTTCACTTTGGAACAGAATTTTTTTTTCAAAAGGGGCAGTGAAAACTTACTCCAAACTAACTTAGAATGGAGTAAGTGAAGATTTTTGTACGCTCGAAAAAACCTTGTCTACACTTTAGAAAATCAGGTGTAGGTTACAAATCAGGCGTAGGGAATGGTGGGGGGGATTTAAAGGGAAGTTTACAAACATTAAACACTTCAGTTTTACAAATAAAGAGCCATCATCAATAATAAATTATAAATACATCAATAAATCAACCAATAAATCAATCAAAAAAATTAATAAGAATTAATTTTTTTTTTTAATCAATAAATAAAACATTTTCTACTTACCGACTGCAGCACCGGGAGCCTTCCAACAGCATGTTGGGATGCCCCCCCCCAGTGTGTCTCTATCTCTCTGTCAGTGTCTGTGTTTCTGACGAGGAGGGGGGGTAGAGGGAGAGAGGGGGGGGGAGCAGAGGGAGAGAGGGGAGAAGGGGGCGGGGGGGGAGAAGGAGGAAGGATGGGGGGGGAGAAGGGGGACGGATGGGGGGGGGAGAAGGGGGAGGGATGGGGGGGGGAGAAGGGGGAGGGATGGGGGGGGAGAAGGGGGAGGGATGGGGGGGGAGAAATGGGGGGGGAGAAGGGGGAGGGATGGGGGGGGAGAAGGGGGAGGGATGGGGGGGAGAAGGGGGAGGGATGGGGGGGGAGAAGGGGGAGGGATGGGGGGAGAAGGGGGAGGGATGGGGGGGAGGGGGGGAGAAGGGGGAGGGATGGGGGGGAGGGGGGGGAGAAGGGGGGGAGGGGGGGGAGAAGGGGGAGGGATGGGGGGGAGGGGGGGGAGAAGGGGGAGGGATGGGGGGGAGAAGGGGGAGGGATGGGGGGGGGGAGAAGGGGGAGGGATGGGGGGGAGAAGGGGGAGGGATGGGGGGGAGAAGGGGGAGGGATGGGGGGGGAGAAGGGGGAGGGATGGGGGGGAGAAGGGGGAGGGATGGGGGGGGAGAAGGGGGAGGGATGGGGGGGAGAAGGGGGAGGGATGGGGGGGAGAAGGGGGAGGGATGGGGGGGAGAAGGGGGAGGGATGGGGGGGAGAAGGGGGAGGGATGGGGGGGGAGAAGGGGGAGGGATGGGGGGGAGAAGGGGGAGGGATGGGGGGGAGAAGGGGGAGGGATGGGGGGGGAGAAGGGGGAGGGATGGGGGGGGAGAAGGGGGAGGGATGGGGGGGGAGAAGGGGGAGGGATGGGGGGGAGAAGGGGGAGGGATGGGGGGGGAGAAGGGGGAGGGATGGGGGGAGAAGGGGGAGGGATGGGGGGAGAAGGGGGAGGGATGGGGGGGAGAAGGGGGAGGGATGGGGGGGAGAAGGGGGAGGGATGGGGGGGAGAAGGGGGAGGGATGGGGGGGAGAAGGGGGAGGGATGGGGGGAGAAGGGGGAGGGATGGGGGGAGAAGGGGGAGGGATGGGGGGGGGAGAAGGGGGAGAAGGGGGAGGGATGGGGGGGGAGAAGGGGGGGGAAGGGGGGGGAGAGGGGGAGGGAGGGGGGAGAAGGGGGGGGATGGGGGGGAGAAGGGGGGAAGGAGGGGGAGAAGGGGGAGGGAGAGGGGGGGAGAAGGGGGGATGGGGGGGGGGGGAGAGATGCAGGGTGGAGTCTCAATTTTTTTCAGCCGTCCCCAGTACCCAGATTTACAGGTAGGTGGCGATGGTCGGGTCGGGTCGGGGGGGTGGTGGGAGGGAGGTGAGGGAGGTCGGTTCGGGTCGGGGGGGGGAGGGAGAGGGAGGTCAGGTCGGGGGGCGGGAGGTCAGGTCGGATCCAGTCTGGGGGCGGGGGAAGAGCGGGAGTCGGGTCGGGTCCAGTCCGGGGGTGGGGGAGCGGGAGTCGGGTCGGGTCCGGGGGGGGGGGGGGGGGGGGGCGGGGCGGGAGTCGGGTCGGGTCCGGAGGCGGGAAGCGGGAGTTGAGTCGGGTCAGGAGGAAGCAGGAGCTGGCCGTGAGAGGAGCCTTATGCACACAGCCCCAGTGAGGCCATTCGGCCAGGGCTAGGGGCTGCGTGCTTCAGGCCCCTCCCACACAGTTTTGGGCGCCTGGAGCTACTGCACATGCACGGCCATTGTAGCGCGCATGTGCAGAGGTCCCGGCACTGTTTTCAGCGCAGGGACCTGGCTCCACCCCCTACAGCTCCTGCTGCGCCGCGCCGTGGGCCAGAAGACCTGCAGGGAGGTGGAGAATACGGAGGGTTTTTTTTCGGCGCACTTTGTGGCGCGAAAAACGGGCGTCCAGGTCGGGACTGCGCCGTTCTAGGCGCAGCTCGAAACTTGGGCCCATAATATCTATATTTAAAAAGAGGGATAGAACATGTCCAGGGAATTATAGACCAGTCAGCTTAACATCGGTGGCAGAAAAAATAATGGAATCTCTACTAAAGGAGAAAATAGAACATCTAGAAACCAAAAATATAATAATGAATAGTTAGCATGGATTTCAAAAGGGAAAGTCTTGTTTGACCAACTTCATTGAATTTTTTGAAGAGGTAACAGAGAGTAAACAATGGTAATGCAGTAAATGTAATTTATCTAGATTTTCAAAAAGCCTTCGATAAGGTATCCCATAATAGACTGATGAATAAAGTCAGAGAATGCAGAGTCAGGAGACAAGTAGCAGAATGGATAGCTAGCTGGCTTCAAGACAGAAAGCAGAGAGTCGGGGTAAAAGGTGTGGTGATGTTCCACAAGGATCAGTGCTGGGACCACTATTGTTCACAATTTATATTAATTTAGACTATGGAATCAAAAACACAATTTCTAAATTTGCAGATGACACCAAATTTGGAGGGGGGAGGGAGGGCGGGGGGAGGAGAAGATCGTCAATACTGAGGAGAATTGCAATAAATTACAGGAGGACATTAATAAACTTACAGATTGGGCATATAATTGGCAAATGTAGTTCATTTACATTTTGGTAGGAAGATTAGGGAGGTCACTTATTACTTGGAGGGTTCGAGTGTAGGTGGGGAAGAGGAACAAAGGAATGTCAGAGTACAAACACACAAATCACTAAAAGTTGCAAGGCTTTAAAAAAGCAAACCAAGCACTAGGGTTTATTCCTAGAAGTATAGAATTGAAAAGTTGGGAAGTTATGCTAAACATGTATCGAACCGTTGTTAGATTGCACTTGGGAGTATTGTGTACAGTTCTGGTTGCATTATAAAAAGGATAAAGAGGCATTGGAGAGGGTGCAGACAAGATTTACAAGGATGATACTAGAAATGCGAGGGTATACATATCAGGAAAGGATGAACAGGCTGGGTCTCTTTTCTCTTGAAAAAAGGTGGCTGAGGGGTGACCTAATATGAAAGATTTTGATAGAATGGATAGAGAGAGAATGTTTCCACTTGTGAGGAAGAACATAACTAGAGGCCATCAATATAGGATAGTCACCAAGAAATCCAATAGGGAATTCAGAGGAAACTTTTTTACCCAGAGTGGAGAGAATGTGGAAATCGTTACCACAGGAAGTGGTTGAAACAAATAGTACAGATGCATTTAAGGTGAGGCGGGACAAGTACATGGGGGAGAAAGGAATAGAGGATTATGCTGATAGAGGCTCGAGTGGAACATCAACGCCTGCATGGACTGGTTGGATTGAATGGTCTGTTTCTGTGCCGTATATCCTATACTGCAATTTTACTGTCCTCGCGAAGCACAAACACAAAAGTTATAGTATAACTCCAAAGGCAGATCCTGAACTGACCAGAGGGAAGCAGTGACAGACACTCTGAGGAGGCCGTTTATATGAACCCATGGAAATGATGGCAGGAAAAGACGCACGGGTCCATCTTGCCTGCACGCTGCTGGGTTTGACACCACATGGAGTGCAATGTTAACTGAATTTACAACGTGCTCAAGGACACCTAGATACATTATAAATGTATCCAAAGTATATGTAAATGTAGCAAATGTGCTCCACCTGTGTTTAGAATACACTTGAAATTTAAATGGCTGGGAGCTGAACGCCACTCACCCGTGCAAGTACACATAGGCAGAGTCTGCTGGTTGCAACAGTCCCAATATAAACAATGTACTGTCAGCTGTGAATTAATACTTTACCTGCACGATCATACAGGACAGCCATGTCAATCATACCATCCTTCTCCCTTCTGCCTCAATACTAAACTATACTAAGAAGTAAGAAAACAGAAAATGGATAACAGCAACAACTTGTATTTATATAGAGCCTTTAGCATAGTAAAACATCCCAAGGCACTTCACAGACAAAAAAAAATTGAGACTGAGCCGAAGGAGGAGACATTAGAAAAAGTGAACAAAAGTTTGGTCAAAGAGGTAGGTTTGAGTGTCTTTAAAGGAGGAGGAGAGAGAGGGGATGGAGCTGAAAGGTTTCGGGAGGGAATTCAATTCCACAACTTAGGGCCGAGACAGCTGAAGGCATGGCCACCAACAGTGGAGCAATGGAAATCAGGGATGCACAAGTGGCCGGAAATGGAGGGTCTTGGAGGGTTGTAAGGCTGGAGGAGGTTACAGAGCTAGGGAGGGAGGAGCAAAACCATGGAGTGATTTGAAAATGAGAATGAGAATTTTAAAAATTGGGAACCAGGAGCCAATGTAGGTTGGTAAGCACAGGGATGATGGATAAAAGATCTAAATCAAGCCAATCTTCAACAAGACAATCACATTATGTAGACACTGGCAATTTAGATTTTGCTGCACACTATACCAACTAAGGTACTCAAACTAAATCATGAACTAAGCTTTTATACTGTCACTATTAGAACAAATTGGAACAGTAACTATTAAAAAAAGATAGTCTGTCACTAAAGCTTGTTAAATTAAAGCCCTCTCTTACTAAATATAGAACAATGAAGACATGATATGGGTGTATCAAAGTAGTTGCTTACTACATGCACTCAGGAACAGAAACTGTCCTCCTCATGTAGTATTATATAAATTGGACATGGAATCTTACAATTCCAGGAAACATATTAAATGTCACACTCCGGAAAGCCTCTCTTCCCGATGTTTGTTGTACTGTGATAAAAGTGCACTTCCTACTGATTATCCTGTTATATATCCTTAACATTTTACTATAAAATAATAGTTCAACCTCGGTGTATGCTTTTCCAAACAAAAAAGTTCAGTGAAGCAAAGCTCTCAGAATGCCTTTTTCTTTTAAATGACAATTCAACAGCTACAATAATAAATTGTTTTTTATTTGAAAAGGTTCACTTTCCCAATCTTCCTGGCAAAAAAAGTTCTATTTTGAAAGCAGCAGCACACATATCATTAATAAAAAGTCTTTTAATTAATCGACCAAGAGGAATTTCAGGAAGATGTGGGAAGGGACTCCTTTAACCAGTAAGGAACAGAGGACTGCCTTGGCAAAGTTTAGCTCTGAAATACTGGTGCGTTCAATGTTATAGTGTAACTACTGGAAGAACAGCTCAGGAATATATTCATACAACCTCTGTAAATAAAATTCAAAGGTGTGCAAAGCAAATGGTCAGAACAGATACTGATTAACGATACTGTCTGTATGCTGCACACTCCAAATACAAATTTGTTCAAGGTCCAAGAGTCATAATGCTTTTCAGAATTATGAAAACTGCCATATTGTTCTTTTAAAACACTGATACAGCATTGCGATTCATTGGTTTGCATGGTTCTAACTGCCTCTACGAAAATTATGAATTGTGATGTATCCCTTTGATGTAACAATATGCAAGAGCAAAATTAATGCTTTTATATTGTTTACTTGTCCTTGTTATTTTGATTCGTTTTTCAAAGATGTGAACCAAGTAATTTTAGCATCGAATTCATTATACTAACTAAAAAAATAATTAAGACAATAAATTAAAGTTTCTCAGAATATTTCCCTTTCCATTAAACCAAGTTATTAACGTATCGTTTACTCTGTAGGAGATCAAAATGTTTTGATTTGTGAAATAAAGATCAGTTTGCAGAACAAACGTGTATGAATGTAGGAATCGCAATTGAAGCAAATAGTTACCCTGAGTGTAAAGCAGCCTAAATAAATTTGTAGAGCGCATTTATTAAAATTAAGATTTCTCAAGAAAGTAGCATAAAAAAGAGCGCGCTTTGGTTTCAAAAAAGCCTAAATGATTCCTCAAGGAAAGATTTGGCACACCCTAGCGTTCAAACATGGAACTTTTACTAAGTTTGACAGATTTATGCAACATCTCGTTAGATTCCAGAATGTGACCTGGCTCCTAGCTAAAGCAGAAGCAACGATTTAATTCTACAAGCATTCCACCTCCACTTTAGTGCACCTTTCCCTTGCGGAAAAGGGGAAATACTCTCAATGCCTGACCTAGCTGTTTGACTCAGTCATTGCTGAATTACAAGCATGAACTGACACGGTGCGAGAAAACGCTGTACAGGATTCCAAACGGATGGATTACAGTAAAGGATTTATTAATACAAAAGGATCCTGCAACCATTTGGAAAGGTCACAGGCCGTCTTTTCTGACGCCCGACTCTGTGCAAAGAGATGAGAGTGTAATGACGCATTATTTGTAATGATTTTCGTTACGGGTCGCATAGTAACTTGTTTGTAATTAGGTGGTGCGGTCTGTTTAACAACAAAGTTCGTGAATTTATGTAGTTGCCTCTAATTTATAAATCCAACTCTAGATTAATATGGACAAGACCACTTCCTCCTGGTATTAACTTCTCCCCCACACCATTAGAGTTAAATCTGCCCCAGTATAGTGCTTTTTTTAAAACTATATCGTAGTAACATTGCAGTAAAATCGGTCTGAATGTGAACCAACCGCTTGACCGATCAATGATGACCTCACTTTGGGCAATGCCGAGTCCAGCTTACATGTTTTTTACTCTCCCTTCCCCATTCTAATTCTGTCTGGTTCTCTTTTCGCAAGAATGAATCTGAGCTGTTCTACTGATACTCCACTCAGAGTTCAGTTTAACTCCTTCAGCTGTTGCTTCCTCTTTAAAATACACAGAAGCTCTACCAACGAAAACATGAAACATCCGCCTAAAATCAGACTCCTGTGCCACTGTCGGGATAAGATAACGCGATATAAATTCGTGATCGAACCTCAATACAATCAATCTTCTTTCACCCGAAACACTTTGATGCTTTCCCTCATCACTATTATTTCCTGACAATGTTCTCGCTGCTATTCCCTATTCTGCTCCATTTGACATATGTTGGCGCAATATCCATTATAAGTGACCCGGGGCTAAATTCACCAAAAAGATGGGAAAATACTAACCCCATAAAAATTATATCAAAATGCCACCAAAGGCCGAGAAATAATCTGTCTCAATAATATTTTGCGTATACAGGTATAATACAAATATTCAAACTGTGTCGGACTTGTTAATGCACGCCATATACTTGAGAGTAGAATTTAAGATGTTAGCTACATAAATAATTGAAGGTGTAATACTGCTAAAAGTTTTTGGCACTTCGATACTGAACAAATCGTCCACTGTTTGTACAGTCAAAGACGGCTGGCATTAGCCTGTTCTATTGTTCTATTCCCTTCCTTCACTTTTAACCACCGTCTCTTTCCCCGTCAAATCGGTGCCCACTCCTCTTAAATGTCTCCAGTCCCCACTCCAAATTATTTGCCCTACTCTCGTCTGCAAGCCCTCCTTTTTCGTCCCCTTTCTCGGGGTTGTAGCACCTCCCCATTTCACCCGTGCTCTCCTTGTCCCGGCTGGATCCTACTCGCTCACTCCACTCAATCTGTATGTTCCCAGTTTCTCTGCGGGACTCACTCACTCTCTGCCCGCTTTAAACCCCGCCTGGGCTATAGGAATCCGCCACTGTTGAAATCACTGCGCCTCAATACTTTAGATCACCAGAGCACCGCATGCAAAGTGAAAGAGGAAAAAAATCCCATTAATATTACTCCAAGCTGGGGATGAGGATATGGGGGGGGGGGGGGGGGGGGGAACAAACAAGTCGCTAGTGCATCCGATAGTAAATTAGCATTGCACGGTGTCTTGATGCTCAGATTGTCACCAGAACACACATGAATCTAGACTCGGCGTGTTGTATAGCTAGTGCCCCACTGCTGTCACTCCTCCGTGCATTTATGTCGGTGCTTTGCAGGGTCCATTATTACCCCTTGTATGTAGATATTCTCTCCCTCCACCCCACCAAGAGAATAAGCCAGACAGCACACCACATACATGCTCACACACCTTTCAAATACTCTTATCTGGGAATGTCAAGAGTCACCCAACCGCACCAGACCGACCCCTTAAGCAGCGGGCAGAACATTTATAAAAAATACACATCTTTGCAAATTGTATTTCCCGAGTTTGAAGAGTTCCCTGTGTGTTTGCGTGGTGGGAGAAGTCTCCATCTGCCCTTCCCCACCCCTCTCCCTTGCGACTAATGCAATCTAACCGAATATATCCTTCGGGCGTGTGCACGGTGCACACAAGGTGCCATTCAGATCCGCACTCACCCTGTAATAGGTGTTGACATGAGTGTGAAGGAATGTCCCCCCCCCTCGCCACCCCACATACCTTCGTCCAGTAACCGCTCCAAATGGTTGAAAATGCCGCAGAAGTTGGGCAGGCTACTCATCAGCTTCTTGTCGTTCATCAGTTGCATGAGATAGTCTGGGGTCGGTTTTGGTCGCTCCTTATTTTCCATTTCCCCAACCATATTCCAACAAACTTCCCCCTCCTCAAAAAAACACACTAACACACACGCACACACAAGGGGGAAAAAAGAGCTTAGAAAGTTCTGGCGTAGAAGAGTCTCTCTCTCTTCCTTCCTTGTTGATCCCAAATGCTTGTCCTTTTCTTGTTGGGTTGTCTCTTTGTTTGTTTGTTTGTTTGTTGTTTCTCCTCTGTTTTTTTTTTGGGGGGGGGGTGTGACTGGAAGCTGCACCCCCGGGGGATTTT
>NW_027253103.1:0-17964 GCF_044704955.1 Pristiophorus japonicus | reverse complement strand
GCGGAGGAGTATCGAGAGATCGGGGCGGAGGAGTATCGAGAGATCGGGGCGGAGGAGCGACGAGAGATCGGGGCGGAGGAGTATCGAGAGATCGGGGCGGAGGTGTATCGAGAGATCGGGGCGGAGGAGCGGCGAGAGATCGGGGCGGAGGAGTATCGAGAGATCGGGGCGGAGGAGTATCGAGAGATCGGGGCGGAGGAGTATCGAGAGATCGGGGCGGAGGAGTATCGAGAGATCGGGGCGGAGGAGTATCGAGAGATCGGGGCGGAGGAGCGCGAGAGATCGGGGCGGAGGAGCGGCGAGAGATCGGGGCGGAGGAGGGCGAGAGATCGGGGCGGAGGAGTATCGAGAGATCGGGGCGGAGGAGGGGCGAGAGATCGGGGCGGAGGAGCGGCGAGAGATCGGGGCGGAGGAGTATCGAGAGATCGGGGCGGAGGAGTATCGAGAGATCGGGGCGGAGGAGTATCGAGAGATCGGGGCGGAGGAGTATCGAGAGATCGGGGCGGAGGAGCTGCGAGAGATCGGGGCGGAGGAGTATCGAGAGATCGGGGCGGAGGAGCGGCGAGAGATCGGGGCGGAGGAGTATCGAGAGATCGGGGCGGAGGAGTATCGAGAGATCAGGGCGGAGGAGTATCGAGAGATCGGGGCGGAGGAGTATCGAGAGATCGGGGCGGAGGAGGGGCGAGAGATCGGGGCGGAGGAGGGCGAGAGATCGGGGCGGAGGAGTATCGAGAGATCGGGGCGGAGGAGTATCGAGAGATCGGGGCGGAGGAGGGGCGAGAGATCGGGGCGGAGGAGTATCGAGAGATCGGGGCGGAGGAGCGGCGAGAGATCGGGGCGGAGGAGTATCGAGAGATCGGGGCGGAGGAGTATCGAGAGATCGGGGCGGAGGAGTATCGAGAGATCGGGGCGGAGGAGCGGCGAGAGATCGGGGCGGAGGAGTATCGAGAGATCGGGGCGGAGGAGTATCGAGAGATCGGGGCGGAGGAGTATCGAGAGATCGGGGCGGAGGAGCGGCGAGAGATCGGGGCGGAGGAGTATCGAGAGATCGGGGCGGAGGAGTATCGAGAGATCGGGGCGGAGGAGTATCGAGAGATCGGGGCGGAGGAGTATCGAGAGATCGGGGCGGAGGAGTATCGAGAGATCGGGGCGGAGGAGTATCGAGAGATCGGGGCGGAGGAGTATCGAGAGATCGGGGCGGAGGAGTATCGAGAGATCGGGGCGGAGGAGTATCGAGAGATCGGGGCGGAGGAGCGGCGAGAGATCGGGGCGGAGGAGTATCGAGAGATCGGGGCGGAGGAGTATCGAGAGATCGGGGCGGAGGAGCGGCGAGAGATCGGGGCGGAGGAGTATCGAGAGATCGGGGCGGAGGAGCGGCGAGAGATCGGGGCGGAGGAGCGGCGAGAGATCGGGGCGGAGGAGTATCGAGAGATCGGGGCGGAGGAGCGGCGAGAGATCGGGGCGGAGGAGTATCGAGAGATCGGGGCGGAGGAGGGGCGAGAGATCGGGGCGGAGGAGTATCGAGAGATCGGGGCGGAGGAGTATCGAGAGATCGGGGCGGAGGAGTATCGAGAGATCGGGGCGGAGGAGTATCGAGAGATCGGGGGCGGAGGAGGGGCGAGAGATCGGGGCGGAGGAGTATCGAGAGATCGGGGCGGAGGAGTATCGAGAGATCGGGGGCGGAGGAGCGGCGAGAGATCGGGGCGGAGGAGTATCGAGAGATCGGGGCGGAGGAGTATCGAGAGATCGGGGCGGAGGAGTATCGAGAGATCGGGGCGGAGGAGTATCGAGAGATCGGGGCGGAGGAGTATCGAGAGATCGGGGCGGAGGAGTATCGAGAGATCGGGGCGGAGGAGTATCGAGAGATCGGGGCGGAGGAGTATCGAGAGATCGGGGCGGAGGAGGGGTGAGGGATCGGGGCGGAGGAGCATCGAGAGATCGGGGCGGAGGAGCGGCGAGAGATCGGGGCGGAGGAGCGGCGAGAGATCGGGGCGGAGGAGGGCGAGAGATCGGGGCGGAGGAGTATCGAGAGATCGGGGCGGAGGAGTATCGAGAGATCGGGGCGGAGGAGTATCGAGAGATCGGGGCGGAGGAGCGGCGAGAGATCGGGGCGGAGGAGTATCGAGAGATCGGGGCGGAGGAGCGGCGAGAGATCGGGGGCGGAGGAGTATCGAGAGATCGGGGCGGAGGAGCGGCGAGAGATCGGGGCGGAGGAGGGGCGAGAGATCGGGGCGGAGGAGGGGCGAGAGATCGGGGCGGAGGAGTATCGAGAGATCGGGGCGAAGGAGTATCGAGAGATCGGGGCGGAGGAGGGGCGAGAGATCGGGGCGGAGGAGCGGCGAGAGATCGGGGCGGAGGAGGGGCGAGAGATCGGGGCGGAGGAGCGGCGAGAGATCGGGGCGGAGGAGTATCGAGAGATCGGGGCGGAGGAGGGCGAGAGATCGGGGCGGAAGGAGTATCGAGAGATCGGGGCGGAGGAGGGGCGAGAGATCGGGGCGGAGGAGTATCGAGAGATCGGGGCAGAGGAGTATCGAGAGATCGGGGCGGAGGAGTATCGAGGGATCGGGCGGAGGAGTATCGAGGGATCGGGGCGGAGGAGTATCGAGCGATCGGGGCGGAGGAGTATCGAGAGATCGGGGCGGAGGAGCGGCGAGAGATCGGGGCGGAGGAGTATCGAGAGATCGGGGCGGAGGAGCGGCGAGAGATCAGGGGCGGAGGAGGGGCGAGAGATCGGGGCGGAGGAGTATCGAGAGATCGGGGCGGAGGAGCATCGAGAGATCGGGGCGGAGGAGCGGCGAGAGATCGGGGGGGAGGAGCAGCGAGAGATCGGGAGCGGAGGAGCGGCGAGAGATCGGGGCGGAGGAGTATCGAGAGATCGGGGCGGAGGAGTATCGAGAGATCGGGGCGGAGGAGCGGCGAGAGATCGGGGCGGAGGAGTATCGAGAGATCGGGGGCGGAGGAGTATCGAGAGATCGGGGCGGAGGAGTATCGAGAGATCGGGGCGGAGGAGTATCGAGAGATCGGGGCGGAGGAGTATCGAGAGATCGGGGCGGAGGAGCGGCGAGAGATCGGGGCGGAGGAGTATCGAGAGATCGGGGCGGAGGAGTATCGAGAGATCGGGGCGGAGGAGTATCGAGAGATCGGGGCGGAGGAGGGGCGAGAGATCGGGGCGGAGGAGTGTCGAGAGATCGGGGCCGAGGAGCGGCGAGAGATCGGGGCGGAGGAGTATCGAGAGATCGGGGCGGAGGAGTATCGAGAGATCGGGGCGGAGGAGTATCGAGAGATCGGGGCGGAGGAGTATCGAGAGATCGGGGCGGAGGAGTATCGAGAGATCGGGGCGGAGGAGTATCGAGAGATCGGGGCGGAGGAGTATCGAGAGATCGGGGCGGAGGAGCGGCGAGAGATCGGGGCGGAGGAGTATCGAGAGATCGGGGCGGAGGAGTATCGAGAGATCGGGGCGGAGGAGTATCGAGAGATCGGGGCGGAGGAGTATCGAGAGATCGGGGCGGAGGAGCGGCGAGAGATCGGGGCGGAGGAGCGGCGAGAGATCGGGGCGGAGGAGTATCGAGAGATCGGGGCGGAGGAGTATCGAGAGATCGGGGCGGAGGAGTATCGAGAGATCGGGGCGGAGGAGTATCGAGAGATCGGGGCGGAGGAGTATCGAGAGATCGGGGCGGAGGAGCAGCGAGAGATCGGGACGGAGGAGTATCGAGAGATCGGGGCGGAGGAGTATCGAGAGATCGGGGCGGAGGAGCGGCGAGAGATCGGGACGGAGGAGTATCGAGAGATCGGGGCGGAGGAGTATCGAGAGATCGGGGCGGAGGAGTATCGAGAGATCTGGGCGGAGGAGCGGCGAGAGATCGGGGCGGAGGAGTATCGAGAGATCGGGGCGGAGGAGTATCGAGAGATCGGGGCGGAGGAGCGGCGAGAGATGAGATCGGGGCGGAGGAGTATCGAGAGATCGGGGCGGAGGAGTATCGAGAGATCGGGGCGGAGGAGTATCGAGAGATCGGGGCGGAGGAGTATCGAGAGATCGGGGCGGAGGAGCGGCGAGAGATCGGGGCGGAGGAGCGGCGAGAGATCGGGGCGGAGGAGTATCGAGAGATCGGGGCGGAGGAGTATCGAGAGATCGGGGCGGAGGAGTATCGAGAGATCGGGGCGGAGGAGTATCGAGAGATCGGGGCGGAGGAGTATCGAGAGATCGGGGCGGAGGAGTATCGAGAGATCGGGGCGGAGGAGTATCGAGAGATCGGGGCGGAGGAGTATCGAGAGATCGGGGCGGAGGAGTATCGAGAGATCGGGGCGGAGGAGTGTCGAGAGATCGGGGCGGAGGAGTATCGAGAGATCGGGGCGGAGGAGTATCGAGAGATCGGGGCGGAGGAGTATCGAGGGATCGGGGTGGAGGAGGGGCGAGAGATCGGGGCGGAGGAGTATCGAGGGATCGGGGCGGAGGAGGGGCGAGAGATCGGGGCGGAGGAGCGGCGAGAGATCGGGGCGGAGGAGCGGTGAGAGATCGGGGCGGAGGAGTATCGAGAGATCGGGGCGGAGGAGGGGCGAGAGATCGGGGCGGAGGAGTATCGAGAGATCGGGGCGGAGGAGCGGCGAGAGATCGGGGCGGAGGAGGGGCGAGAGATCGGGGCGGAGGAGTATCGAGAGATCGGGGCGGAGGAGTATCGAGAGATCGGGGCGGAGGAGCGGCGAGAGATCGTGGCGGAGGAGTATCGAGAGATCGGGGCGGAGGAGTATCGAGAGATCGGGGCGGAGGAGGGGCGAGAGATCGGGGCGGAGGAGGGGCGAGAGATCGGGGCGGAGGAGTATCGAGAGATCGGGGCGGAGGAGTATCGAGAGATCGGGGCGGAGGAGCGACGAGAGATCGGGACGGAGGAGCGGCGAGAGATCGGGACGGAGGAGCGGCGAGAGATCGGGGCGGAGGAGTATCGAGAGATCGGGGCGGAGGAGTATCGAGAGATCGGGGCGGAGGAGGGGCGAGAGATCGGGGCGGAGGAGCGGCGAGAGATCGGGAGGAGTATCGAGAGATCGGGCGGAGGAGTATCGAGAGATCGGGGCGGAGGAGGGGCGAGAGATCGGGGCGGAGGAGCGGCGAGAGATCGGGGGCGGAGGAGCGGCGAGAGATCGAGGCGGAGGAGTATCGAGAGATCGGGGCGGAGGAGCGGCGAGAGATCGGGGCGGAGGAGCGGCGAGAGATCGAGGCGGAGGAGTATCGAGAGATCGGGGCGGAGGAGTATCGAGAGATCGGGGCGGAGGTGTATCGAGAGATCGGGGCGGAGGAGCTGCGAGAGATCGGTGCGGAGGAGTATCGAGAGATCGGGGCGGAGGAGTATCGAGAGATCGGGGCGGAGGAGTATCGAGAGATCGGGGCGGAGGAGTATCGAGAGATCGGGGCGGAGGAGCGGCGAGAGATCGGGGCGGAGGAGGGGCGAGAGATCGGGGCGGAGGAGGGGCGAGAGATCGGGGCGGAGGAGTATCGAGAGATCGGGGCGGAGGAGGGGCGAGAGATCGGGGCGGAGGAGGCGAGAGATCGGGGCGGAGGAGGGACGAGGGATCGGGGCGGAGGAGCGGCGAGAGATCGGGGCGGAGGAGTATCGAGAGATCGGGGCGGAGGAGTATCGAGAGATCGGGGCGGAGGAGCGGCGAGAGATCGGGGGCGGAGGAGCGGCGAGAGATCGGGGCGGAGGAGTATCGAGAGATCGGGGCGGAGGAGTATCGAGAGATCGGGGCGGAGGAGTATCGAGAGATCGGGGCGGAGGAGTATCGAGAGATCGGGGCGGAGGAGTATCGAGAGATCGGGGCGGAGGAGTATCGAGAGATCGTGGCGGAGGAGTATCGAGAGATCGGGGCGGAGGAGGGGCGAGAGATCGGGGCGGAGGAGTATCGAGAGATCGGGGCGGAGGAGGGGCGAGAGATCGGGGCGGAGGAGGGGCGAGAGATCGGGGCGGAGGAGGGGCGAGGGATCGGGGCGGAGGAGCGGCGAGAGATCGGGGCGGAGGAGTATCGAGAGATTGGGACGGAGGAGCGGCGAGAGATCAGGGCGGAGGAGTATCGAGAGATCGGGGCGGAGGAGTATCGAGAGATCGGGGCGGAGGAGTATCGAGAGATCGGGGCGGAGGAGTATCGAGAGATCGGGGCGGAGGAGTATCGAGAGATCGGGGCGGAGGAGTATCGAGAGATCGCGGCGGAGGAGTATCGAGAGATCGGGGCGGAGGAGTATCGAGAGATCGGGGCGGAGGAGTATCGAGAGATCGGGGCGGAGGAGTATCGAGAGTTCGGGGCGGAGGAGCGGCGAGAGATCGGGGCGGAGGAGTATCGAGAGATCGGGGCGGAGGAGTATCGAGAGATCGGGGCGGAGGAGCGGCGAGAGATCGGGGCGGAGGAGTATCGAGAGATCGGGGCGGAGGAGCGGCGAGAGATCGGGGCGGAGGAGCGGCGAGAGATCGGGGCGGAGGAGTATCGAGAGATCGGGGCGGAGGAGCGGCGAGAGATCGGGGCGGAGGAGTATCGAGAGATCGGGGCGGAGGAGGGGCGAGAGATCGGGGCGGAGGAGTATCGAGAGATCGGGGCGGAGGAGTATCGAGAGATCGGGGCGGAGGAGTATCGAGAGATCGGGGCGGAGGAGTATCGAGAGATCGGGGGCGGAGGAGGGGCGAGAGATCGGGGCGGAGGAGTATAGAGAGATCGGGGCGGAGGAGTATCGAGAGATCGGGGGCGGAGGAGCGGCGAGAGATCGGGGCGGAGGAGTATCGAGAGTTCGGGGCGGAGGAGTATCGAGAGATCGGGGCGGAGGAGTATCGAGAGATCGGGGCGGAGGAGTATCGAGAGATCGGGGCGGAGGAGTATCGAGAGATCGGGGCGGAGGAGTATCGAGAGATCGGGGCGGAGGAGGGGTGAGGGATCGGGGCGGAGGAGCATCGAGAGATCGGGGCGGAGGAGTGGCGAGAGATCGGGGCGGAGGAGCGGCGAGAGATCGGGGCGGAGGAGGGGCGAGAGATCGGGGCGGAGGAGTATCGAGAGATCGGGGCGGAGGAGTATCGAGAGATCGGGGCGGAGGAGTATCGAGAGATCGGGGCGGAGGAGCGGCGAGAGATCGGGGGCGGAGGAGTATCGAGAGATCGGGGCGGAGGAGCGGCGAGAGATCGGGGCGGAGGAGGGGAGAGGGATCGGGGCGGAGGAGCGGCGAGAGATCGGGGCGGAGGAGTATCGAGTGATCGGGACGGAGGAGCGGCGAGAGATCGGGGCGGAGGAGTATCGAGAGATCGGGGCGGAGGAGTATCGAGAGATCGGGGCGGAGGAGTATCGAGAGATCGGTGCGGAGGAGTATCGAGAGATCGGGGCGGAGGAGTATCGAGAGATCGGGGCGGAGGAGTATCGAGAGATCGCGGCGGAGGAGTATCGAGAGATCGGGGCGGAGGAGTATCGAGAGATCGGGGCGGAGGAGTATCGAGAGATCGGGGCGGAGGAGTATCGAGAGATCGGGGCGGAGGAGGGCCGAGAGATCGGGGCGGAGGAGTGTCGAGAGATCGGGGCGGAGGAGTATCGAGAGATCGGGGCGGAGGAGCGGCGAGAGATCGGGGCGGAGGAGTATCGAGAGATCGGGGCGGAGGAGTATCGAGAGATCGGGGCGGAGGAGTATCGAGAGATCGGGGCGGAGGAGTATCGAGAGATCGGGGCGGAGGAGCGGCGAGAGATCGGGGCGGAGGAGTATCGAGGGATCGGGGCGGAGGAGGGCCGAGAGATCGGGGCGGAGGAGTATCGAGAGATCAGGGCGGAGGAGCGGCGAGAGATCGGGGCGGAGGAGTATCGAGAGATCGGGGCGGAGGAGCGGCGAGAGATCGGGGCGGAGGAGTATCGAGAGATCGGGGCGGAGGAGTATCGAGAGATCGGGGCGGAGGAGCGGCGGGAGATCGGGGCGGAGGAGTATCGAGAGATCGGGGCGGAGGAGCGGCGAGAGATCGGGGCGGAGGAGTATCGAGAGATCGGGGCGGAGGAGTATCGAGAGATCGGGGCGGAGGAGTATCGAGAGATCGGGGCGGAGGAGTATCGAGAGATCGGGGCGGAGGAGCGGCGAGAGATCGGGGCGGAGGAGCGGCGAGAGATCGGGGCGGAGGAGTATCGAGAGATCGGGGCGGAGGAGTATCGAGAGATCGGGGCGGAGGAGTATCGAGAGATCGGGGCGGAGGAGTATCGAGAGATCGGGGCGGAGGAGTATCGAGAGATCGGGGCGGAGGAGCGGCGAGAGATCGGGACGGAGGAGTATCGAGAGATCGGGGCGGAGGAGTATCGAGAGATCGGGGCGGAGGAGCGGCGAGAGATCGGGGCGGAGGAGTATCGAGGGATCGGGGCGGAGGAGGGCCGAGAGATCGGGGCGGAGGAGTATCGAGAGATCAGGGCGGAGGAGCGGCGAGAGATCGGGGCGGAGGAGTATCGAGAGATCGGGGCGGAGGAGCGGCGAGAGATCGGGGCGGAGGAGTATCGAGAGATCGGGGCGGAGGAGTATCGAGAGATCGGGGCGGAGGAGCGGCGGGAGATCGGGGCGGAGGAGTATCGAGAGATCGGGGCGGAGGAGCGGCGAGAGATCGGGGCGGAGGAGTATCGAGAGATCGGGGCGGAGGAGTATCGAGAGATCGGGGCGGAGGAGTATCGAGAGATCGGGGCGGAGGAGTATCGAGAGATCGGGGCGGAGGAGCGGCGAGAGATCGGGGCGGAGGAGTATCGAGGGATCGGGGCGGAGGAGGGCCGAGAGATCGGGGCGGAGGAGTATCGAGAGATCAGGGCGGAGGAGCGGCGAGAGATCGGGGCGGAGGAGTATCGAGAGATCGGGGCGGAGGAGCGGCGAGAGATCGGGGCGGAGGAGTATCGAGAGATCGGGGCGGAGGAGTATCGAGAGATCGGGGCGGAGGAGCGGCGGGAGATCGGGGCGGAGGAGTATCGAGAGATCGGGGCGGAGGAGCGGCGAGAGATCGGGGCGGAGGAGTATCGAGAGATCGGGGCGGAGGAGTATCGAGAGATCGGGGCGGAGGAGTATCGAGAGATCGGGGCGGAGGAGTATCGAGAGATCGGGGCGGAGGAGCGGCGAGAGATCGGGGCGGAGGAGCGGCGAGAGATCGGGGCGGAGGAGTATCGAGAGATCGGGGCGGAGGAGTATCGAGAGATCGGGGCGGAGGAGTATCGAGAGATCGGGGCGGAGGAGTATCGAGAGATCGGGGCGGAGGAGTATCGAGAGATCGGGGCGGAGGAGCGGCGAGAGATCGGGACGGAGGAGTATCGAGAGATCGGGGCGGAGGAGTATCGAGAGATCGGGGCGGAGGAGCGGCGAGAGATCGGGGCGGAGGAGTATCGAGAGATCGGGGCGGAGGAGCGGCGAGAGATCGGGGCGGAGGAGAATCGAGAGATCGGGGCGGAGGAGTATCGAGAGATCGGGGCGGAGGAGTATCGAGAGATCGGGGCGGAGGAGTATCGAGAGATCGGGGCGGAGGAGTATCGAGAGATCGGGGCGGAGGAGTATCGAGAGATCGGGGCGGAGGAGTATCGAGAGATCGGGGCGGAGGAGTATCGAGAGATCGGGGCGGAGGAGTATCGAGAGATCGGGGCGGAGGAGTATCGAGGGATCGGGGTGGAGGAGGGGCGAGAAATCGGGGCGGAGGAGTATCGAGGGATCGGGGCGGAGGAGGGGCGAGAGATCGGGGCGGAGGAGCGGCGAGAGATCGGGGCGGAGGAGCGGTGAGAGATCGGGGCGGAGGAGTATCGAGAGATCGGGGCGGAGGAGGGGCGAGAGATCGGGGCGGAGGAGTATCGAGAGATCGGGGCGGAGGAGCGGCGAGAGATCGGGGCGGAGGAGGGGCGAGAGATCGGGGCGGAGGAGTATCGAGAGATCGGGGCGGAGGAGTATCGAGAGATCGGGGCGGAGGAGCGGCGAGAGATCGTGGCGGAGGAGTATCGAGAGATCGGGGCGGAGGAGTATCGAGAGATCGGGGCGGAGGAGGGGCGAGAGATCGGGGCGGAGGAGGGGCGAGAGATCGGGGCGGAGGAGTATCGAGAGATCGGGGCGGAGGAGTATCGAGAGATCGGGGCGGAGGAGCGACGAGAGATCGGGACGGAGGAGCGGCGAGAGATCGGGACGGAGGAGCGGCGAGAGATCGGGGCGGAGGAGTATCGAGAGATCGGGGCGGAGGAGTATCGAGAGATCGGGGCGGAGGAGTATCGAGAGATCGGGGCGGAGGAGTATCGAGAGATCGGGGCGGAGGAGTATCGAGAGATCGGGGCGGAGGAGGGGCGAGAGATCGGGGCGGAGGAGCGGCGAGAGATCGGGGCGGAGGAGCGGCGAGAGATCGAGGCGGAGGAGTATCGAGAGATCGGGGCGGAGGAGCGGCGAGAGATCGGGGCGGAGGAGCGGCGAGAGATCGAGGCGGAGGAGTATCGAGAGATCGGGGCGGAGGAGTATCGAGAGATCGGGGCGGAGGAGTATCGAGAGATCGGGGCGGAGGAGCGACGAGAGATCGGGGCGGAGGAGTATCGAGAGATCGGGGCGGAGGAGCATCGAGAGATCGGGGCGGAGGAGCGGCGAGAGATCGGGGCGGAGGAGTATCGAGAGATCGGGGCAGAGGAGTATCGAGAGATCGGGGCGGAGGAGTATCGAGAGATCGGGGCGGAGGAGTATCGAGAGATCGGAGCGGAGGAGTATCGAGAGATCGGGGCGGAGGAGTATCGAGAGATCGGGGCGGAGGAGCGGCGAGAGATCGGGGCGGAGGAGTATCGAGAGATCGGGGCAGAGGAGTATCGAGAGATCGGGGCGGAGGAGTATCGAGAGATCGGGGCGGAGGAGCGGCGAGAGATCGGGGCGGAGGAGTATCGAGAGATCGGGGCGGAGGAGCGGCGAGAGATCGGGGCGGAGGAGCGGCGAGAGATCGGGGCGGAGGAGGGGCGAGAGATCGGGGCGGAGGAGTATCGAGAGATCGGGGCGGAGGAGCGGCGAGAGATCGGGGCGGAGGAGCGGCGAGAGTTCGGGGCGGAGGAGTATCGAGAGATCGGGGCGGAGGAGTATCGAGAGATCGGGGCGGAGGAGTATCGAGAGATCGGGGCGGAGGAGTATCGAGAGATCGGGGGCGGAGGAGCTGCGAGAGATCGGGGCGGAGGAGTATCGAGAGATCGGGGCGGAGGAGCGGCGAGAGATCGGGGCGGAGGAGTATCGAGAGATCGGGGCGGAGGAGTATCGAGAGATCGGGGCGGAGGAGTATCGAGAGATCGGGCCGGAGGAGTATCGAGAGATCGGGGCGGAGGAGGGGCGAGAGATCGGGGCGGAGGAGGGGCGAGAGATCGGGGCGGAGGAGTATCGAGAGATCGGGGCGGAGTGGGGCGAGAGATCGGGGCGGAGGAGGGGCGAGAGATCGGGGCGGAGGAGGGGCGAGGGATCGGGGCGGAGGAGCGGCGAGAGATCGGGGCGGAGGAGTATCGAGAGATCGGGACGGAGGAGCGGCGAGAGATCGGGGCGGAGGAGTAATGAGAGATCGGGGCGGAGGAGTATCGAGAGATCGGGGCGGAGGAGTATCGAGAGATCGGGGCGGAGGAGTATCGAGAGATCGGGGCGGAGGAGTATCGAGAGATCGCGGCGGAGGAGTATCGAGAGATCGGGGCGGAGGAGTATCGAGAGATCGGGGCGGAGGAGTATCGAGAGATCGGGGCGGAGGAGTATCGAGAGTTCGGGGCGGAGGAGCGGCGAGAGATCGGGGCGGAGGAGTATCGAGAGATCGGGGCGGAGGAGTATCGAGAGATCGGGGCGGAGGAGCGGCGAGAGATCGGGGCGGAGGAGTATCGAGAGATCGGGGCGGAGGAGCGGCGAGAGATCGGGGCGGAGGAGCGGCGAGAGATTGGGGCGGAGGAGTATCGAGAGATCGGGGCGGAGGAGTATCGAGAGATCGGGGCGGAGGAGGAGCGAGAGATCGGGGCGGAGGAGTATCGAGAGATCGGGGCGGAGGAGGAGCGAGAGATCGGGGCGGAGGAGTATCGAGAGATCGGGGCGGAGGAGTATCGAGAGATCGGGGCGGAGGAGTATCGAGAGATCGGGGCGGAGGAGTATCGAGAGATCGGGGGCGGAGGAGGGGCGAGAGATCGGGGCGGAGGAGTATCGAGAGATCGGGGCGGAGGAGTATCGAGAGATCGGGGCGGAGGAGGGGCGAGAGATCGGGGCGGAGGAGCGGCGAGAGATCGGGGCGGAGGAGCGGCGAGAGATCGAGGCGGAGGAGTATCGAGAGATCGGGGCGGAGGAGCGGCGAGAGATCGGGGCGGAGGAGCGGCGAGAGATCGAGGCGGAGGAGTATCGAGAGATCGGGGCGGAGGAGTATCGAGAGATCGGGGCGGAGGAGTATCGAGAGATCGGGGCGGAGGAGCGACGAGAGATCGGGGCGGAGGAGTATCGAGAGATCGGGGCGGAGGAGCATCGAGAGATCGGGGCGGAGGAGCGGCGAGAGATCGGGGCGGAGGAGTATCGAGAGATCGGGGCAGAGGAGTATCGAGAGATCGGGGCGGAGGAGTATCGAGAGATCGGGGCGGAGGAGTATCGAGAGATCGGGGCGGAGGAGTATCGAGAGATCGGAGCGGAGGAGTATCGAGAGATCGGGGCGGAGGAGTATCGAGAGATCGGGGCGGAGGAGCGGCGAGAGATCGGGGCGGAGGAGTATCGAGAGATCGGGGCAGAGGAGTATCGAGAGATCGGGGCGGAGGAGTATCGAGAGATCGGGGCGGAGGAGCGGCGAGAGATCGGGGCGGAGGAGTATCGAGAGATCGGGGCGGAGGAGCGGCGAGAGATCGGGGCGGAGGAGCGGCGAGAGATCGGGGCGGAGGAGGGGCGAGAGATCGGGGCGGAGGAGTATCGAGAGATCGGGGCGGAGGAGCGGCGAGAGATCGGGGCGGAGGAGCGGCGAGAGTTCGGGGCGGAGGAGTATCGAGAGATCGGGGCGGAGGAGTATCGAGAGATCGGGGCGGAGGAGTATCGAGAGATCGGGGCGGAGGAGTATCGAGAGATCGGGGGCGGAGGAGCTGCGAGAGATCGGGGCGGAGGAGTATCGAGAGATCGGGGCGGAGGAGCGGCGAGAGATCGGGGCGGAGGAGTATCGAGAGATCGGGGCGGAGGAGTATCGAGAGATCAGGGCGGAGGAGTATCGAGAGATCGGGGCGGAGGAGTATCGAGAGATCGGGGCGGAGGAGGGGCGAGAGATCGGGGCGGAGGAGGGGCGAGAGATCGGGGCGGAGGAGTATCGAGAGATCGGGGCGGAGGAGGGGCGAGAGATCGGGGCGGAGGAGGGGCGAGAGATCGGGGCGGAGGAGGGGCGAGGGATCGGGGCGGAGGAGCGGCGAGAGATCGGGGCGGAGGAGTATCGAGAGATCGGGACGGAGGAGCGGCGAGAGATCGGGGCGGAGGAGTAATGAGAGATCGGGGCGGAGGAGTATCGAGAGATCGGGGCGGAGGAGTATCGAGAGATCGGGGCGGAGGAGTATCGAGAGATCGGGGCGGAGGAGTATCGAGAGATCGGGGCGGAGGAGTATCGAGAGATCGCGGCGGAGGAGTATCGAGAGATCGGGGCGGAGGAGTATCGAGAGATCGGGGCGGAGGAGTATCGAGAGATCGGGGCGGAGGAGTATCGAGAGTTCGGGGCGGAGGAGCGGCGAGAGATCGGGGCGGAGGAGTATCGAGAGATCGGGGCGGAGGAGTATCGAGAGATCGGGGCGGAGGAGCGGCGAGAGATCGGGGCGGAGGAGTATCGAGAGATCGGGGCGGAGGAGCGGCGAGAGATCGGGGCGGAGGAGCGGCGAGAGATCGGGGCGGAGGAGTATCGAGAGATCGGGGCGGAGGAGCGGCGAGAGATCGGGGCGGAGGAGTATCGAGTGATCGGGGCGGAGGAGGAGCGAGAGATCGGGGCGGAGGAGTATCGAGAGATCGGGGCGGAGGAGTATCGAGAGATCGGGGCGGAGGAGTATCGAGAGATCGGGGCGGAGGAGTATCGAGAGATCGGGGGCGGAGGAGGGGCGAGAGATCGGGGCGGAGGAGTATCGAGAGATCGGGGCGGAGGAGTATCGAGAGATCGGGGCGGAGGAGCGGCGAGAGATCGGGGCGGAGGAGTATCGAGAGATCGGGGCGGGGGAGTATCGAGAGATCGGGGCGGAGGAGTATCGAGAGATCGGGGCGGAGGAGTATCGAGAGATCGGGGCGGAGGAGTATCGAGAGATCGGGGCGGAGGAGTATCGAGAGATCGGGGCGGAGGAGTATCGAGAGATCGGGGCGGAGGAGTATCGAGAGATCGGGGCGGAGGAGGGGTGAGGGATCGGGGCGGAGGAGCATCGAGAGATCGGGGCGGAGGAGCGGCGAGAGATCGGGGCGGAGGAGCGGCGAGAGATCGGGGCGGAGGAGGGGCGAGAGATCGGGGCGGAGGAGTATCGAGAGATCGGGGCGGAGGAGTATCGAGAGATCGGGGCGGAGGAGTATCGAGAGATCGGGGCGGAGGAGCGGCGAGAGATCGGGGGCGGAGGAGTATCGAGAGATCGGGGCGGGAGGCGGCGGCGAGATCGGGGGCGGAGGAGTATCGAGAGATCGGGGCGGAGGAGTATCGAGAGATCGGGGCGGAGGAGCGGCGAGAGATCGGGGCGGAGGAGGGGCGAGAGATCGGGGCGGAGGAGGGGCGAGAGATCGGGGCGGAGGAGTATCGAGAGATCGGGGCGAAGGAGTATCGAGAGATCGGGGCGGAGGAGGGGCGAGAGATCGGGGCGGAGGAGCGGCGAGAGATCGGGGCGGAGGAGGGGCGAGAGATCGGGGCGGAGGAGCGGCGAGAGATCGGGGCGGAGGAGTATCGAGAGATCGGGGCGGAGGAGGGGCGAGAGATCGGGGCGAAGGAGTATCGAGAGATCGGGGCGGAGGAGGGGCGAGAGATCGGGGCGGAGGAGTATCGAGAGATCGGGGCAGAGGAGTATCGAGAGATCGGGGCGGAGGAGTATCGAGGGATCGGGCGGAGGAGTATCGAGGGATCGGGGCGGAGGAGTATCGAGCGATCGGGGCGGAGGAGTATCGAGAGATCGGGGCGGAGGAGGGGCGAGAGATCGGGGCGGAGGAGTATCGAGAGATCGGGGCGGAGGAGCGGCGAGAGATCGGGGCGGAGGAGTATCGAGAGATCGGGGCGGAGGAGCGGCGAGAGATCAGGGCGGAGGAGGGGCGAGAGATCGGGGCGGAGGAGTATCGAGAGATCGGGGCGGAGGAGTATCGAGAGATCGGGGCGGAGGAGCGGCGAGAGATCGGGGGGGAGGAGCAGCGAGAGATCGGGAGCGGAGGAGCGGCGAGAGATCGGGGCGGAGGAGTATCGAGAGATCGGGGCGGAGGAGTATCGAGAGATCGGGGTGGAGGAGCGGCGAGAGATCGGGGCGGAGGAGTATCGAGAGATCGGGGCGGAGGAGTATCGAGAGATCGGGGCGGAGGAGCGGCGAGAGATCGGGGCGGAGGAGTATCGAGAGATCGGGGCGGAGGAGTATCGAGAGATCGGGGCGGAGGAGTATCGAGAGATCGGGGCGGAGGAGTATCGAGAGATCGGGGCGGAGGTGTATCGAGAGATCGGGGCGGAGGAGTATCGAGAGATCGGGGCGGAGGAGTATCGAGGGATCGGGGCGGAGGAGCGGCGAGAGATCGGGCGGAGGAGTATCGAGAGATCGGGCGGAGGAGTATCGAGAGATCGGGGCGGAGGAGCGGCGAGAGATCGGGGCGGAGGAGTATCGAGAGATCGGGGCGGAGGAGTATCGAGAGATCGGGGCGGAGGAGTATCGAGAGATCGGGGCGGAGGAGTATCGAGAGATCGGGGCGGAGGAGCGGCGAGAGATCGGGGCGGAGGAGTATCGAGAGATCGGGGCGGAGGAGTATCGAGAGATCGGGGCGGAGGAGTATCGAGGGATCGGGGTGGAGGGAGGGGCGAGAAATCGGGGCGGAGGAGTATCGAGGGATCGGGGCGGAGGAGGGGCGAGAGATCGGGGCGGAGGAGCGGCGAGAGATCGGGGCGGAGGAGCGGTGAGAGATCGGGGCGGAGGAGTATCGAGAGATCGGGGCGGAGGAGGGGCGAGAGATCGGGGCGGAGGAGTATCGAGAGATCGGGGCGGAGGAGCGGCGAGAGATCGGGGCGGAGGAGGGGCGAGAGATCGGGGCGGAGGAGTATCGAGAGATCGGGGCGGAGGAGTATCGAGAGATCGGGGCGGAGGAGCGGCGAGAGATCGTGGCGGAGGAGTATCGAGAGATCGGGGCGGAGGAGTATCGAGAGATCGGGGCGGAGGAGGGGCGAGAGATCGGGGCGGAGGAGGGGCGAGAGATCGGGGCGGAGGAGTATCGAGAGATCGGGGCGGAGGAGTATCGAGAGATCGGGGCGGAGGAGCGACGAGAGATCGGGACGGAGGAGCGGCGAGAGATCGGGACGGAGGAGCGGCGAGAGATCGGGGCGGAGGAGTATCGAGAGATCGGGGCGGAGGAGTATCGAGAGATCGGGCGGAGGAGTATCGAGAGATCGGGGCGGAGGAGTATCGAGAGATCGGGGCGGAGGAGTATCGAGAGATCGGGGCGGAGGAGGGGCGAGAGATCGGGGCGGAGGAGCGGCGAGAGATCGGGGCGGAGGAGCGGCGAGAGATCGAGGCGGAGGAGTATCGAGAGATCGGGGCGGAGGAGCGGCGAGAGATCGGGGCGGAGGAGCGGCGAGAGATCGAGGCGGAGGAGTATCGAGAGATCGGGGCGGAGGAGTATCGAGAGATCGGGGCGGAGGAGTATCGAGAGATCGGGGCGGAGGAGCGACGAGAGATCGGGGCGGAGGAGTATCGAGAGATCGGGGCGGAGGTGTATCGAGAGATCGGGGCGGAGGAGCGGCGAGAGATCGGGGCGGAGGAGTATCGAGAGATCGGGGCTGAGGAGTATCGAGAAGATCGGGGCGGAGGAGTATCGAGAGATCGGGGCGGAGGAGTATCGAGAGATCGGGGCGGAGGAGTATCGAGAGATCGGGGCGGAGGAGCGGCGAGAGATCGGGGCGGAGGAGCGGCGAGAGATCGGGGCGGAGGAGGGGCGAGAGATCGGGGCGGAGGAGTATCGAGAGATCGGGGCGGAGGAGGGGCGAGAGATCGGGGCGGAGGAGCGGCGAGAGTTCGGGGCGGAGGAGTATCGAGAGATCGGGGCGGAGGAGTATCGAGAGATCGGGGCGGAGGAGTATCGAGAGATCGGGGCGGAGGAGTATCGAGAGATCGGGGGCGGAGGAGCTGCGAGAGATCGGGGCGGAGGAGTATCGAGAGATCGGGGCGGAGGAGCGGCGAGAGATCGGGGCGGAGGAGTATCGAGAGATCGGGGCGGAGGAGTATCGAGAGATCAGGGCGGAGGAGTATCGAGAGATCGGGGCGGAGGAGTATCGAGAGATCGGGGCGGAGGAGGGGCGAGAGATCGGGGCGGAGGAGGGGTGAGAGATCGGGGCGGAGGAGTATCGAGCGATCGGGGCGGAGGAGTATCGAGAGATCGGGGCGGAGGAGGGGCGAGAGATCGGGGCGGAGGAGTATCGAGAGATCGGGGCGGAGGAGCGGCGAGAGATCGGGGCGGAGGAGTATCGAGAGATCGGGGCGGAGGAGTATCGAGAGATCGGGGCGGAGGAGTATCGAGAGATCGGGGCGGAGGAGCGGCGAGAGATCGGGGCGGAGGAGTATCGAGAGATCGGGGCGGAGGAGTATCGAGAGATCGGGGCGGAGGAGTATCGAGAGATCGGGGCGGAGGAGCGGCGAGAGATCGGGGCGGAGGAGTATCGAGAGATCGGGGCGGAGGAGTATCGAGAGATCGGGGCGGAGGAGTATCGAGAGATCGGGGCGGAGGAGTATCGAGAGATCGGGGCGGAGGAGTATCGAGAGATCGCGGCGGAGGAGTATCGAGAGATCGGGGCGGAGGAGTATCGAGAGATCGGGGCG
>NW_027253102.1:0-2500 GCF_044704955.1 Pristiophorus japonicus | reverse complement strand
TCACACATTCACACTCACACACACTCACACTCACACTCACACATTCACGCTCACACATTCACACTCACACTCACACACACTCACACATTCACACTCACACATTCACACTCACACATTCACACTCACACACACTCACACTCACACATTCACACTCACACATTCACACTCACACACACTCACACTCACACTCACACTCACACATTCACACTCACACATTCACACTCACACATTCACACTCACACACACTCACACTCACACACACTCACACTCACACTCACACATTCACACTCTCACATTCACACACACTCACACTCACACTCACACATTCACACTCACACACACTCACACTCACACATTCACACTCACACACACTCACACTCACACATTCACACTCACACACACTCACAGTCACACATTCACACTCACACATTCACACTCACACTCACACATTCACACTCACTCACACTCACACATTCACACTCACACACACTCACACTCACACTCACACTCACACTCACACATTCACACTCACACACATTCACACTCACACACACTCACACTCACACATTCACACTCACACACACTCACACTCACACACACTCACACACACTCACACTCACACAAACTCACACTCACACTCACACTCACACATTCACACTCACACATTCACACTCACACATTCACACTCACTCACACTCACACTCACACTCACACTCACACTCACACATTCACACTCACACATTCACACTCACACACACTCACACTCACACAAACTCACACTCACACTCACACTCACACATTCACACTCACACATTCACACTCACACATTCACACTCACTCACACTCACACTCACACTCACACTCACACTCACACATTCACGCTCACACATTCACACTCACACTCACACATTCACACTCACACACACTCACACTCACACATTCACACTCACACACACTCACACTCACACATTCACTCTCACACACACTCACACTCACACTCACACTCACACATTCACACGCACACACACTCACACTCACACATTCACACTGACACATTCACACTCACACACGCTCACACTCACACTCACACATTCACGCTCACACATTCACACTCACACTCACACATTCACACTCACACATTCACACTCACACACACTCACACTCACACATTCACACTCACACATTCACACTCACACACACTCACACTCACACTCACACATTCACACTCACACATTCACACTCACACATTCACACTCACACACACTCACACTCACACACACTCACACTCACACTCACACATTCACACTCTCACATTCACACACACTCACACTCACACATTCACACTCACACACACTCACACTCACACATTCACACTCACACACACTCACACTCACACATTCACACTCACACATACTCACACTCACACATTCACACTCACACTTTCACACTCGCACTCACACATTCACACTCACTCACACTCACACATTCACACTCACACACACTCACACTCACACTCACACATTCACACTCACACACATTCACACTCACACACACTCACACTCACACATTCACACTCACACACACTCACACTCACACACACTCACACACACTCACACTCACACAAACTCACACTCACACTCACACTCACACACTCACACTCACACATTCACACTCACACATTCACACTCACTCACACTCACACTCACACTCACACTCACACTCACACATTCACACTCACACATTCACACTCACACACACTCACACTCAAACATTCACACTCACACACACTCACACCCACTCACACGCACACTCACACATTCACGCTCACACATACACACTCACACATTCACACTCACGCACACTCACACACACTCACACTCACACATTCACACTCACACATTCACACTCACACTCACACTCACACATTCACACTCACACATTCACACTCACACATTCACACTCACACATTCACACTCACACACACACATTCACACTCACACACACTCACACTCACACATTCACACTCACACACACTCACACTCACACATTCACACTCACACACACTCACACTCACACATTCACACTCACACTCACACATTCACACTCACACACACTCACACTCGCACATTCACACTCACACACACTCACACTCACACATTCACACTCACACACACTCACACTCACACTCACACTCACACATTCACACTCACACACACTCACACTCACACTCACACATTCACACTCACACATTCACATTCACACACACTCACACTCACACATTCACACTCACACTCACACTCACACTCACACATTCACACTCACACATTCACACTCACACATTCACACTCACACACACTCACACACACTCACACTCACACATTCACACTCACACATTCACACTCACACATTCACACTCACACATTCACACTCACACACTCACACACACTCACACTCACACTCACACATTCACACTCACACATTCACACTCTCACATTCACAC
>NW_027253101.1:0-17967 GCF_044704955.1 Pristiophorus japonicus | reverse complement strand
CTGATGCTCCCACAGCCCCCCTTTCAGTTTCCTCTGTTGGAGACGCCATATCTGTGCAGCATTGCCAGCTCTGCAGATTGAATGGTTTCAGTAGGGGTGAGTCAACCATCTGTTACAGCAGCACAGGCTCACTACAGCTCAAGGTCCGTCTGTAAGGAGACTCGCAGGGCCAGACTGTATTCTATTCAACCATGGGGGCATCATGTCCTGGGTATGATTCCATGGGTATGATTCAACAGGAGCCACTGGCTAGCAGCCCTTACTGTTTTTAAACCCTCTCTCCTCCAGAGACAATGAGGCTAGTTTTGGCACCCTTTTGGGGCTGACTAACGCAGCACAGACCAGGGATTAATCCCAGGAGCTTCTGGTGTGCACTCTGATTCTATCCCGCCTTCTGACTGCAGCTATTCATAGCCGCAAATGTAAAGCATTTTCTTGTGGCATCGTAAAGTCTCTTGGGATAATTTGTTTGTTCATAGCAGGTTGTTGAGCTGGAACGATGCAGTTGTCTGCCGACCTGCTATAGTTGTCCAAGGCCGTGCAATGCAGCTCTACTTCAGGACTGCTTTGACGTGCCTTGGAGCAACTCTGCTGATTTGGAGTCGGTTTTCTTTCATTTTGACTACAACAAAGAAAGAACTTGCATTTATATAGCTCCTTTCATGTTCTCCGAATTTCCCGAAGCGCTTTGCAGCCAATGAAGTGTAGTTAAACAAAACCAGTATATCCTATTTCGGGGAGGGATGGGGAGAGGAGCTGAGAACGTTTCCTTTGATTTACGATCTATTTTTAATCAACATAATCCAAACTGAATCCCAACTTGGACATAGTTGGTGGGTATCAGGAGTTAATCGCTGAATCTGAACCCACTATAATTGGGTTAGCGGAACACGGTAGTTTTATCCTAGCAACCCACACACGGCACTGACAAGGTTTTGTGATGATGTAGGCTAGGTCTTTACAGACTGCACTCTCTTACAGGAGGTAATCCTCCAGGCTGTGCTTGTACAGTGTCGGGGAGGATGCAGAAGGTGTGTTCTGTGATATTGTGGGTATTCACTGCCTGCGTTGCTCGTGTCTGCCTATCTGCAGGTTAACAATGCGATTGCCATGATACCGTCTCCAGTCCAGCAAGTGCAGACGATGCTCCCACCACCACAGCCGCAGCCGTCCCCCCAGCCTCCTTCATCCCAGCAGAGCTCTGTGAGGTAAGTGTAGCACCAACGTCTTAAACCTTTCAATGCCGCGCTTCCGAGGGACAGAATTTCTGAGCAGCACTTTAAAGGGGTTGGGGGAGGAGGAGGAGGGTGAATGTGACCTGAGATTTAGATCTTAAAGTGCATTAATAGAAATGTTGGCTCTGTTTGCTGTCCCGTATTACCTCTCCGTGGTCACTTTCAACAAAAGTTTTGTCATTTGTTAACTTTGCGACATCTGTGTAAAAACCATCACGTGGGAGGCTGAGGCACAGTTAAATATGTCTGTGCAGCAGTGCTGTTTGAATTCTTCCCCCACCGGCGGCCTCGAGGTGCTGTGGGGGCTGCCTGTGCAGCCACTCGTATAGTTCGCGGTATCACTTTAATGATCAATGAGTTCTCTCAAATAAATCAGTGCTGGATATTATTTGGAGATCAGTCCCCATTGCCAAGGCAATCTGTAGAGGAAGTCTGCAAGCTTGTTCCTGGGTCTTTTCCTTTTACATTCATGGCACATTTCTCTTTAGTTTTTTTCTTTGCATGTTTTTTATATTGTTGGTTTCTAACCTGGATTGTAAGTAAAAATGTAACTCGTTTAAAAGGATATGTAACCTAATTTAACGTATTAACATTTGCCTCTTTAATCAGAGTATGGATATCACAGTCTACAAGTGTAACAATTTTGTGTAAATTATCACAATCGATTGAGCTCTTAATACTTGACATTGTTTTTACTGACAGCTCCATTGGTTATAGCCCATAGCCTAACAATGCTCCACTGGTTATAACCCATAGCCTAACAATGCTCCACTGGTTATAGCCCATAGCCTAACAATGCTCCACTGGTTATAACCCATAGCCTAACAATGCTCCACTGGTTATAGCTCAGAGCCTAACAATGCTCCATTGGTTATAACCCATAGCCTAACAATGCTCCACTGGTTATAACCCATAGCCGAACAATGCTCCACTGGTTATAACCCATAGCCTAACAATGCTCCACTGGTTATAGCTCAGAGCCTAACAATGCTCCACTGGTTATAACTCATAGCCTAACAATGCTCTACTGGTTATAGCTCAGAGCCTAACAATGTTCCACTGGTTATAACACATAGCCTAACAATGCTTCACTGGTTATAGCTCAGAGCCTAACAATGTTCCATTGGTTATAACACATAGCCTAACAATGCTCCACTGGTTATAACCCGTAGCCTAACAATGCTCCATTGGTTATAGCCCATAGCCTAACAATGAACATAAGAACATAAGAATTAGGAACAGGAGTATGCCATCTAGCCCCTCGAGCCTGCTCCGCCATTCAACAAGATCATGGCTGATCTGGCCGTGGACTCAGCTCCACTTACCCATCCGCTCCCCGTAATCCTTAATTCCCTTATTGGTTAAAAATCTATTTATCTGTGACTTGAATACATTCAATGAGCTAGCCTCAACTGCTTCCTTGGGCAGAGAATTCCACAGATTCACAACCCTCTGGGAGAAGAAATTCCTTCTCAACTCGGTTTTAAATTGGCTCCCCCGTATTTTGAGGCTGTGCCCCCTAGTTCTAGTCTCCCCGACCAGTGGAAACAACCTCTCTGCCTCTATCTTGTCTATCCCTTTCATTATTTTAAATGTTTCTGTAAGATCACCCCTCATCCTTCTAAACTCCAACGAGTAAAGACCCGGTCTACTCAATCGATCATCATAAGGTAACCCCCTCATCTCCGGAATCAGCCTAGTGAATCGTCTCTGTACCCCCTCCAAAGCTAGTATATCTTTCCTTAAGTAAGGTGACCAAAACTGCACGCAGTACTCCAGGTGCGGCCTCACCAATACCCAATACAGTTGCAGCAGGACCTCCCTGCTTTTGTACTCCATCCCTCTCGCAATGAAGGCCAACATTCCATTCGTCTTCCTGATTATCTGCTGCAGCTGCAAACTAACTTTTTGGGATTCATGCACAAGGACCCCCAGGTCCCTCTGCATCTCAGCATGTTGTAATTTCTCCTCATTCAAATAATATTCCCTTTTACTGTTTTTTCCCCAAGGTGGATGACCTCACACTTTCTGACATTGTATTCCATCTGCCAAACCTTAGCCCATTCGCTTAACCTATCTAAATCTCTTTGCAGCGCCTCTGTGTCCTCTACACAACACGCTTTCCCACTAATCTTTGTGTCATCTGCAAATTTTGTTACACTACACTCATTCCCCTCTTCCAGGTCATCTATGTATATTGTAAACAGTTGTGGTCCCAGCACCGATCCCTGTGGCACACCACTAACCACCGATTTCCAACCCGAAAATGACCCATTTATCCCGACTCTCTGCTTTCTGTTAGCCAGCCAATTCTCTATCCATGCTAATACATTTCCTCTGGTCCACTGGTTATAACCCATAGCCTAACAATGCTCCACTGGTTATAACCCATAGCCTAACAATGCTCCACTGGTTATAACCCATAGCCTAACAATGCTCCACTGGTTATAACCCATAGCCTAACAATGCTCCATTGGTTATAGCCCATAGCCTAACAATGCTCCACTGGTTATAACCCATAGCCTAACAATGCTCCACTGGTTATAGCCCATAGCCTAACAATGCTCCACTGGTTATAACCCATAGCCTAACAATGCTTCACTGGTTATAACCCATAGCCTAACAATGCTCCACTGGTTATAACCTATAGCCTAACAATGCTCCACTGGTTATAACCCATAGCCTAACAATGCTCCACTGGTTATAGCCTTTCCATGCCCCACTTCTTTCACCCCATAACCTAACAATACGCTCTATTGATTTTAGTCCATAATCCAATAGTGTCCCCACATAGTAGCTGTAGTGCTGGATGGATGAGCTCTTGGGAAGCCCTCGGCTTGAATGTAATTCTCCACTGAAATTTTGCACTTAGGCCTCATACTATAATCCTCATACAACTTGCATTGATATAGCGCCTTTACTGTGGAAATATGCACCAAGGTGCTTCATACAGGCTTAATTTTTAAAATGGACACTGGGCGAAAGAAGGGAATATAAGAAGGGTGTGGCAAAAAGTTAGATCAAAATGTTGAGTTTTAAAGAAGATCTTAAAGGAGGAGATGGAGGTGGAGAGGCATAGGGGTTTAGGGAGTGGATTCCAGAGCATGGGGCCTTGGCGACTGAAGGCACGGCCCCCCAGTGGTGAGGTGAAGTGGGGGGGGATGCACAAAAAGACAGAGTCAGAGGAACGAAGAGTTCGGGGGGGCGCGGGGGTGGGGAGTGAGGTTATACGTCTGTTGGAGGTTGTAGAGATGGGCAGGCCATGAAGAGATATAAACATGGAAGACAGGGAGCCAATGTTGGTCAGTAAAGACGGGGTGATTGGTGAGCTGTACTTGATGCAGAGTTTTGGATGAACTGAAGTTTATGGAAGATGGGAGGCTCAGCAAGAGAGCATCAGAATAGTAGAGTCTGGAGGTGAATGAGGGTTTCATCAGCAGATAGGCTGTGGTTGGGGAAGAGGTGGGTGATATTACAGATGCACAAATTAGGGTGTTCCTGATGGAGTGGATATGGGATCGAAAGATCAGCTTAGGGTCGAATAGGACACAGAGATTGTGAACCGTCGCATTCAGCCTGAGACAGTGGCCAGAAAGGAGAATGGAATATTTGTTTTGGGTATCGAATGTCAGGTGGTGTTTAATGCTCGGGAGTGAGTTTGCCATCTCTTCACAAGTCATTTAGAGTAAAGTGGGGAAAATACCATTATCCTGTTCCAGCACAAGCACTGCTGGGTCAACCATGAAATGGCATTCAAGAGCTGGGCCAGTGTGCGCTCTCGGCCAAGGGGATTAGTGTGGAAAGGTGCTGGGGCAGAAGAGATTACAGAAAGATGGTAATATTAGTACACCAAGTGCATCTACATTGTTCTTACTGTGTTCCTAACACAGATGAGGATGCACACAGGGAGGTTAAAGTAACAGTGACTTCAGTCTTTAATAAGACACTCCTGAGTGAGGAACAGGCCTTAGGGGCCGGCTTAAATACAGTGCTCCCAAGGGATGCTGGGATCCCTTGGGACTTCAGGGGATGAGCTCCCTGGTGGCGGAACATGGGAGTGCCTGCTTTACAGATACACAACAGTTCTTTTACTCATTCTGAAGGTTTGTGGCATTAGGGTGCTTTACACTAAAGAACAGTGGGAATGCACCAACACTTGGGTGACAGATACACTTAGATTGTGCTATATAAATGCAAGTTGTTAGTCAGAGTATAACTGTTAAGGTGTCTAAACTTTCTGTACAATTAGGGTTAATTCTAATATGTGTGTAACTGATTTTTTCAAGAAAGACTGTGGGTGGATTAGGAATTCTGAGTGAAATTACTTTGGAATTGCATGTTTAGACCAGGTGTGCATTTATCCAGGTCCTTTTGTCCTGTTCTTTATAGAGCAACAGCGCATGTAATGCTGTCATTAAAATCATAATGCACAATCCATTGATGCGACAGTAAGTGCTGGAGGTGTATTCTCCAAGGGAGTACAGCATTCACTGCCCTGGTTTAATGATCCCAACCCAGCTTCAACTCTCTGGGCCAGCTGTTATTAGTATATTAAACTGTAACTGACCTCACTCTTATTGGCTGAGTATTCCTATTGATTTACCAGCATCACCCAGAGACACTGACAAGGATAGAGTGTGTGCAGCAGGTTGTGATCCAGCCATACCTTTAACTGTTCAGTGGATAGGAACATCCTAATTAAACAATATTGCAGCATCCATGGTGGGCAAATCCTCTCAATATATGTCTTGAAGCAAACTATGCAGCAAATATTATTTATATCGCATGCTAAAGACCATCCATCCTCCTTGAATCCAATATTGGACACTTCAAATTTGAACCTGCAGATGGAACGGAGAAATCTTTTTTCAAAACTCTAGCTGCCTCAGTAAGTGGAAGTGTGAATCTAACGAGCTCTGGACTGTGTTCTCTGTAATGTGGACTACTGCCCACATTGTTCATTGAGAAACCAAGGCGACGACCCAGAACTTGGTGATTAGGTGACGCCAAAGGGAGGCTTCAGGTCAGTCACAAGTTCCATAGTCTTAGCAAAGAATGAGATGGAATAAGATACTGTGATGAATCTTGATTTCAATGTGAAGCATATGTAGAATGGCTTAGGAGCAGAAAGAAGTTCAAAGGAGCATTAACCATGGTATTGATGAAACAAAGGGACATCAATTGCCGTGGACATGGAGAGATCGAGGTGAGAAGCTAGAATTTTGAAAAAAAGATTTCTCCGTTCCATCTACAGGTTCAAATTTGAAGAGTCCAATATTGGATTCAAGGAGGATGGATGGTCTTTAGCATGCCATATAAATAATATTTGCTGCATAGTTTGCTTCAAGACATATATTGAGAGGGTTTGCCCACCATGGATGCTGCAATATTGTTTAATTAGGATGTTCCTATCCATTGAAGCATTAAAGGTATGACTGGATCAGAACCTGCTGCGCGCACACTATCCTTGTCAGTGTCTCTAGTTGATGCTGGTAAATCAGTAGGAATTGCCGATCAGAAAATGAGCACAGATCCCCAGATAATGGGAGCAGTGTTCAAGTTTTGGACAGATTTGGGCTTTAAAGAGAGTTCAGAGTTATTGAGCGAAAGCTATGGGGTTTGGCCCATAAGATTTTGTGGGAGGCAGGTTCAGCAGTGGAGATGTGGGAGTTCCATTTGGGGTCAGAGGAGTTGGTAAGGACAAGAATGTTGATAGATTAAGAAAAATAAGGGTGAAGTCATCAAAGATAGGACGAGCTGATCGCTGTTGGTTAGAATTGAAAGGGGCTCATTGTACTGGGCGATCGTGTAAAACGGACGATGTGGGATCACCGCCTGTTACATAACTCTCCTCGTGTTCGTGTCTCTCTGAGGTAATTGTGACTCTGGGCGATAGTGTAAAACGGGCGATATCTGATCACCCCATGTTTATTTCCATTGAAGTCCGTGGATGGGGATTGGATATCACCCGTTTTACACTGTCGTCCAATCACAATCACCCCAGAGAGACATGAACACGAGGAGAGTTGTGTAACTGGTGGTGATCCGATATCGCCCATTTTACACTGTCGCCCAGTCACAATCACGCAGAGAGACATGAACATGGAGAGAGTTGTGTAAAGGGCAGTGATCGGATATCGCCCGTTTTACACTGTCGCCCAGAGTCACAATCACCCCAGAGAGACATGAAGAAATTGTCTTTGAATGTTTGCAACACAGATTTTTTGTAAAGGTGGGGAGGAGTAGAAGGTGCAACGATTCCGGCATTACATGGTGAGGGAAATGGAAGGGGTGAGCATGCAGGGGATGCGATCTGTAAAGTTGAATGCAGAGTGGATTGAATTGGGTTGGGTATAGAGTGGCGAGGTCATTGGTATTGAAGGAGAGGGGGAATGGGAATAGACAATACCAAACCCTGTGAGAGGATTTGAAGATATCTAAGACCAGGGCAGGTGGCTCACTAAAGTCCTGTGAAGGAAGTTCCAGAGGAGATTAACACAGTCAGCAGTGGGAAGATCATGGATTAGGCCAGAATTTCAAGGTAAAGGATATTTTGGGAGTTAACCGCAGCTCCTTTAACTTTAGAGAATACCAAGATCAGGGCAACTGGCTGGGAAAGGAAGCGCATGCATATTTGGGGTGGGATGAGCAGGAACAAAGTTCTAAGGAGAAGGGAAAGTGGGCGTGACTTAAGTTTGGAAGCACACATCGCAAGGTCACTGCACAGCAGACAACACACTGGGGGGGGAGGGGGGGATACAATTTATCTGCACTCCAGCTGATCTAGGAGTGCTTGATGCCACTAAATAGAATCATTTTCAGTTTTCTATGTATAACATTTGTCACTGAATTAAATTGGATGATGCTGTTGGAAATGTCATGTAATTTAAAGATAAAAGCACTACTTGAGTTCTGCCTCAATCACAAAGAAACTTCATAATGCACATCTCAAAAAAGAGAAACACTTTGTTACTGTGGAAACCACTTTGCTCCATTACATATAATTATGGAAAGATTATTTTTAATAGATATGACTTATTTACATTTCCATTTTACAGTGGTGACACATACGGACAGATTTCAGGGGACTTGGGTTTCCAGCTTGGGGTTCAAAACCTCCATTCAGTAACTAGCTGGGATCAACTGCTTTCCAGCTGTAGTCGAGTGTTTCTCCACTTGCTGTCTGATCCATTTCACCCTGTTTTGACTCACCCCTTTTCTCAGCGAGCAATTCCTTGTACTTGCCGAAGGTGTGTACGGTCCTCTAGAGTTGGTTTCCTCCGGTTACGTTTTTGAGTAACAAAAAGTTTTAGCAAGTAACGCTTTAAAACCTTTTTTTAGTCCTGCACCAGTTGTGCTATCTTTATCACCATTAATTCTGTTAAAGGCTGCCAATTCCTGTCCTCCTGGGACCTCTTTGCCACCACTCGGCAAGTCTTTGCTTAGCTTCCAAGCAGTAACTGCAGTCTATACAGAGGCATCTCATTGCTGCAGCCCCACCTCAATCCCTTCCTTACAGCATTGAACAGCTTCAGTTCCAATCCTCAATGTGTCCACTCTCCTCAGATGCCGCTCCAGGCCACACAAGCAACATACAGAAAGAGTGAGCGACAAGCCACGAGTGCTCATCCTATCCATTGGGTAGTGTAACCCCAAGCACCACCTTCCTTGGCTGCTTCCTGTCAGTCCTTCACTTGGCCTCTGTCTACACACAGAAGCTATTTTTTTCCCCTGCCGCATACATTGCCTGTTCTCCCCGGTGACCTTCAACAAGCTATCTATTTTTTTCTCTCTCTCTTTGTCTCTGTGTCTCTCTCTCTCTCTCTCTCTCTCTCTCTCTCTCTCTGTCCGTCCATCTCTCTGTCTGTCTCTCTGTCTGTCTCTCTGTCTGTCTCTCTGTCTGTCTCTCTGTCTGTCTCTCTGTCTGTCTCTCTGTCTGTCTCTCTGTCTGTCTCTCTGTGTCTCTCTCTCTGTGTCTCTCTCTCTGTCTCGTCTCTCTGTCTCTGTCTCTGTCTCTCTCTCTGTCTCTGTCTCTCTCTCTGTCTCTCTCTCTCTGTGTCTCTCTCTCTCTCTGTCTCTCTATCTCTCTGTGTCTCTCTATCTCTCTGTGTCTCTATCTCTGTGTCTCTATCTCTGTGTCTCTCTCTGTGTCTCTCTCTGTGTCTCTCTCTGTGTCTCTCTCTGTGTCTCTCTCTGTGTCTCTCTCTGTGTCTCTCTCTGTGTCTCTCTCTGTGTCTCTCTCTCTCTGTCTCTCTCTCTCTGTCTCTCTCTGTCTCTGTCTCTCTCTCTCTGTCTCTCTCTCTCTGTCTCTCTCTCTGTGTCTCTCTGTGTCTCTCTCTCTCTCTCTCTCTCTCTCTCTCTCTCTCTCTATCTCTCTATCTCTCTATCTCTCTGTGTCTCTCTGTCTCTGTGTCTCTCTCTCTGTCTCTCTCTCTGTCTCTCTCTCTCTCTGTCTCTCTCTCTCTCTGTCTCTCTCTCTCTCTCTCTCTCTGTCTCTCTCTCTCTCTGTCTCTCTCTCTCTCTGTCTCTCTCTCTGTCTCTCTCTCTGTCTCTCTCTCTGTCTCTCTCTCTGTCTCTCTCTCTCTGTCTCTCTCTCTCTGTCTCTCTCTTTGTCTCTGTCTCTGTCTCTCTCAGTCACACTCTCGTGGTGTGTCTCTCTGTCTCTCGCTCTCTTTGTCTCTCGCGCTCTCTCTCTCTGTCTCTGTTTCTTTATCTCTCTCTCTCTTTGTCTCTCTGTCTCTTTCTTTCCTTTCCTTTTTAACCCTCTTCCTTCCTTCCTTCCTTCCCTCTCCTTCCTTTTTCTTTTTTTCTTCCTTCCTTTTCTTCCTATCCCCTTTTCAAATTATCCGGCAGCTTTTATGGGTTTTTTTCTGGTGCCAGCCCACAAATGACCATATTTTATTGAATTTAATTTTGCAAATTGCCATGGTGGCATTTGAATCATAGAATCATAGAAATTTACGGCACAGAAGGAGGCCATTTCGGCCCATCGTGTCCGCGCCGGCCGACCAAGAGTTACCCAGCCTAATCCCACTTTCCAGCTCTTGGTCCGTAGCCCTGTAGGTTATGGCACTTCAAGTGCACACCCAAGTACTTTTTAAATGTGGAGAAGGTTTCTGCCTCTACCACCCTTTCAGGCAGTGAGTTCCAGATCCCCACCACCCTCTGGGTGAAAAAAAATTCTCCTCAACTTCCCTTTATTCCTCTACCAATTACTTTAAATCTATGGCCCTGTTGGTGACCCCTCTGCTAAGGGAAATAGGTCCTTCCTATCCACCCTATGTAGGCCCCTCATAATTTTATACACCTCAATAAGGTCTCCCCTCAGCCACCTCTGCTCCAAAGAAAACAAGCCCACCCTATCCAATCTTTCTCCAAAGCTAAAATTCTCCAATCCAGGCAACATTGTCGTAAATCTCCTCTGTACCGTCTCTAATGCAATCACATCTTTCCTGTAATGTGGTGACCAGAACTGCATGCAGTACTCCAGCTGCAGCTTAACCAGTGTTTTATACAGTTCAAACATAACCTCGCTGCTCTTGTATTCTATGCCTTGGCTAATAAAGGAAAGTATCCTATATATGCCTCCTTAACCACCTTATCTACCTGGCCTGCTAACTTCAGGGATCTGCACTCCAAGGTCCCTCTGTACCTTTACATTTCTCAGTGTCCTACCATTTAATGTGTATTCCCTTGCCTTGTTAGCTCTCCCCAAATGCATTACCTCACACTTCTCCGGATTTAATTCCATTTGCTACTGTTCTGTCCACCTGACCAGTTCATTGATATCTTCCTGCAGTCCACAGCTTTCTTAATTACCAACCACATAGCCTATTTTTGTATCATCTGCAAACTTCCTAATCATACCCCCTACATTGAAGTCTAAATCATTGATATGTACCACTTCCTTCAGAAGATTTGAGGAGCTGTTAATCCTGTAACTCCTGCCCTGGAGCGTCGTGGTTCTCCATCCTGGGGTGGAGCAGTGCCTCTCTGACAAGTATCCACTTGATGGCCCACTGCTGGGGGGAACATTTCCTGGAATAAAATACTTCAGAGGGTACTGTTTGACTATTTAATCTGGGGTTAATCTGCAGTGGGAGCTGGTAATCCAATTCCTCATCAGTCTGATTGTACAGGCAATCATGTGGATTGAGGTTGAGTTCTTTAGAGGTCTTGCCAGATTATGTAAAGGTTAGACCCTCTTCAAACATAGACCCTCAAGTGTTTGGTACTGTTCCTTCTTCCTAACTATCATCTGGCAGAGATGGGAAGTTCAGGATCAGTCAAGGGATACTCTGTGTGGTATGCTACCCGTGGTTCACTCTCCATATCTTTACAAACCCTTGGTGCCTGCGTCCAGGCTATGTGGACAGTTTGTGTTCTGGCAACTGAAGTCTCAAATCTAACGAGGCTCCCTGCTCCGGGATCGGCCTCCTCTGTGGCGGATAGAGTCCGGAGGAGGTACAGGATTTAGGGGTTCACCTTTATTCCGGGTGATACGCTGTGCTCGTGCCCCGTCATCCCCTTGAGCCTTTGCTTGGGAGGAGACTGAAGCTTTGTCACCAGAATGTGCCAGCTACTTTGTGGCAACAGGAGCAAGTCACCTCATTAACATCAGAACGACTGAAAGGGAGTTTGTCCTGATTCCACCCACTTTGGCAAGGTCCAGTCCTTGGAGTGTGGAAGATGGTTCTGTTTGAAGAATGGAGATGGCCCTACGGTGTTTTCCCAGATACGGTGGGAGTGATTTTCAAACAATACAAGAGACAGGACAATTAACTTCGGTCTTTTTATTTGTGACTTGAGTTCAACGCTCACCATGCCAGCCCTATCCGACTGAGATTGCCCATATTGGGCAGGTTTACACTGTGGGTACAGACGGCCCCCCAACTCATCTCTTCAAACTCAAGCTTTTGAGAGACTTTCTCCCCCTCCCCCCCCCCCCCCCCCCACAAACTGATGAACTTTGAGGTTGTCTCCCCCAGTGGCACAGACTAAACATTACTGGGTGGGTGGGGGGGGGGATAATGCCATAGTGCGGGATAAAACGCAGGGCTCTTGGAGAGAAGCAGCAGGAGGGGCACTTTAGGGAATAGAGCTTATTTGGGGGCAGGACACCATCCTCGAGCGCCCTGTCCCACCGAGCGCCCTGTCCCACCCGACCGAGCGCAAGGCAAATGCAACAAATTGGGCAATTGCCAGCAGCAAGTTATGTGTGTGTCGGTTTCTCACATTGTCTCCATATTTCTTTTATCTTCTCTTGCTTGCTTTTTCCACTTCTCCCCTCCCTCTCTCTTCCCCCCCCTCTTTCCCCGCCCCCCCTCTTTCCCCGCCCCCCCCTCTTTCCCCGCCCCCCCTCTTTCCCCGCCCCCCCTCTTTCCCCGCCCCCCCTCTTTCCCCGCCCCCCCTCTTTCCCCGCCCCCCCTCTTTCCCCGCCCCCCCTCTTTCCCCGCCCCCCCTCTTTCCCCGCCCCCCCTCTTTCCCCGCCCCCCCTCTTTCCCCGCCCCCCCTCTTTCCCCGCCCCCCCTCTTTCCCCGCCCCCCCTCTTTCCCCGCCCCCCCTCTTTCCCCGCCCCCCCTCTTTCCCCGCCCCCCCTCTTTCCCCGCCCCCCCTCTTTCCCCGCCCCCCCCTCTTTCCCCGCCCCCCCCTCTTTCCCCGCCCCCCCTCTTTCCCCGCCCCCCCTCTTTCCCCGCCCCCCCCTCTTTCCCCGCCCCCCCCTCTTTCCCCGCCCCCCCCTCTTTCCCCGCCCCCCCTCTTTCCCCGCCCCCTCTTTCCCCGCCCCCCTCTTTCCCCGCCCCCCCTCTTTCCCCGCCCCCCTCTTTCCCCGCCCCCCTCTTTCCCCGCCCCCCCTCTTTCCCCGCCCCCCCTCTTTCCCCGCCCCCCCTCTTTCCCCGCCCCCCCTCTTTCCCCGCCCCCCCTCTTTCCCCGCCCCACCTCTTTCCCCGCCCCCCCTCTTTCCCCGCCCCCCCTCTTTCCCCGCCCCCCCTCTTTCCCCGCCCCCCCTCTTTCCCCGCCCCCCCTCTTTCCCCGCCCCCCCTCTTTCCCCGCCCCCCCTCTTTCCCCGCCCCCCCTCTTTCCCCGCCCCCCCTCTTTCCCCGCCCCCCCTTTCCCCGCCCCCCCCTCCCTGCCCCCCCTCTCTCCCCTCTGCCCCCCTCTCTCTCCCCTCTGCCCCCCTCTCTCTCCCCTCTGCCCCCCTCTCTCTCCCCTCTGCCCCCCTCTCTCTCCCCTCTGCCCACCCTCTCTCCCCTCTGCCCCCTCTCTCTCCCCTCTGCCCACCCTCTCTTTCCTCTCTCTCTCTCTTTGTTTTCTCCTCTCCTTCTCTCCTTCCCCCTCTGTTTCTGTAAATCTCTGTATCTTTGTGTATATCTGTTTTTATTTTTCTCCTTCTCTTTCTCTGCCTTTTCCCTATTTTAATTTTTTTACCAGACTGAGGCAAATTTTGTAACTTTATTTAGTTTCTTGCTGCTCAACTATTTTTTAGAAATGTTCTTCTTCCTCCTCCTCCCACTAACCACGTGTTGTCCCCCCCACCTTGCGGTGCCCATCTGTACACACTTTAAGGCACATTTCCATGCGGATGTGATGTCGCTGCTGAGATCAAAGCTTGCATGTATTGCAGATGAGATCTTGCCTGTGCTACTGTGCATTGTTGGAAGCAGCAGCCCCCATTCCTACCATTATCTGTATGTCAGATTATTCATTGAAGCAGCAAATTGTGAGCAAGAGCCACAAGAAAGCAATGGAGCAGGGCGAGTGGTCGGAGCTGTGAGCGAGACTCACCAGAAAGCTACTGCAAATCTTCCAGCTCAGTTTAACCACTTGTCGGAAAGCTGAAACTGTGTAACGCGTGAGTCACGTTCATTGTACAGGTATTGGCTAATTGTTATGAAACACAGATTGACTGTTCTTACTTATTCACTGAAAGTTCTGAAACAAGTATAAAATCTATGAAGCCGCTAGATATTCTAGGATACAAACACTGACTGTCTAAAACCAAACCAAAATCTGATTGATCTATTGCAGTTCTGGACCCGCTCCATCCCCAAGTGCCTTCCTGCCAAGCCCGTCAGCACAGACAACACAGAGCCCAGCTGCAGCCCGGACACCCCAGAACTTCAGTGTCCCTTCCCCCGGCCCCCTCAACACTCCAGGTATGGTGTTTGCTGGTACCTAGTTAAGTGGTAGGGGGATAAGTAATAGCATCTGACAGCACAGTATTTTGAATTGTCTTGAGCACTCTCGCCCTCCATCCCATTAACTGTTGCACAAAGGTGTTTTGGAATGGATTTGATGTAAACTGGCAGGGCTCTGGTGTCACGCACATTTAAAACGGAAATGAGAAGGAATTTCTTTTCTCTGAGGGTTGTAAATCTGTGGAATTCTTTGCCCCAGAGAGCTGTGGAGGCTGGGTCATTGAATATATTTAAGGTGGAGATACAGATTTTTGAACGATAAGGGAGTCGAGGGTTATGGGGAGCGGCAGGGAAGTTAAGTTGAGGCAAGGATCAAATCAGCCATGATCTCATTGAATGGCGGAGCAGGCTCGAGGGGCCGAATGGCTAACCCCTGCTCCTATTTCTGATGTCCTTATGTGTCACGCGCCTCCGAGCTGTGCCGGCCAGTTGCCTTCTGTTGAATTTTTCCCGTGGCTTTGAAAGGGCGGAGGAGACGGCCGTCAGCTACGTGTCGCTGCTGGCGTCTCTGCGCCGCTGAATATGCTCGGAGTGACCGGGAGGCGGGTGTGGCCCACCGCAGGCCCATGGACGCCAGGCGGCTCTCCCGAGTGAGCGGGGGACCTCGCTGTGCTCTCCACAGTCAGTGCAGATGCAGCATCGGGGGAGGCCTGGGACTGAGCTGACTGCTGGAAGCACGGAGATTGGAAAGAGATTTGGGAGCGTCAGGCAAATACTCGGAGCATCCCTCTCGCTGAGAAAGAACAGCGGTTGGTTTATTTGGCCTGTTTTTTTTTCTGGTTGTCCAGTGTGGTTTCTGTCTGATAATTGGGGCACAGCGCGGCTGCTACTGTGTTTGTGATGTGTTTTCTCCAGTGTTCAGCCGTCCTGCTCGCCAGTGATGATGCTAACTCATGGCGGAGTCGGGTGCCACCAGTACCAATAACCCGACAGCATTGGCAGGCTATTGAACCATGAGGGGTTAGTAGCCGGGCCTGTTCTTGGTCCTTGCCCAACCTGTATTCTCCATCACAGGATAGTAGGACCCTTTCCTCCCCTCCCGTTCCCAGCCCAGGGACTCTGTATCACCTCTACTGGGACATCCTGACGCTGTTCAAATGCAAGTTCCTTGTTGCTGACTTCATACTCAGGCCTCTACCCAGCCAGGAGCTAAAAGCACCTCAAATCAATGTTTATACTATCTCATCCAGATACTGATCATGCTCTGTGTAATCAATCAATCACTCCCGGGTATCCGCCCTGTGTAATCAATCACTCCCGGGTACCCGCTGTGTGGGGGACATCAACTGACTCGGCACCAAATCAGGAAGGCCCTGGTGCTTTATGTTCAGTGCTGCGCAGAGCGATGGTTTTACCCACAGGGCCACTGGGGGAGCCTGTCTCGATTGTGACCATAACTTTGTTTCTGAAGATTGACAGGAGCATTAGCAACCCAGCCCAGCCCACCCTCTGCTGGCTTTCTGGGGGATATTTGCACAAGCTGTTGAGGCTAGCTCAATTGCAAATTTCAAAAACTGAGATTGACAGATATTTATTGGGTAAGGGTATTAAGGGAGGTGGAACCAAGGCGGGTAAATGGAGTTGAGATATAGATCAAACATGATCGAATTGAATGGCGGAACCAGCTCGACGGGTTGAATGGCCTCCTCCGGCTCCTACGTTCCTCAAACAGGGAAGGATAAAGAAAAGGAACTTACATTTGAACAGCCTCAGGATATCCCAAACTATTTCACAGCCAGTGAATGATCCTTTAAAGTGCAGGTAGGCACGGCAGCCAATTCATGCACAGTAAGCTCCCACAAAGCGGCACATGAGGGGAATAACCAGCTGATGTACTTCTGGTGGTGTTGATTGAGGGTGAAATGTTGGCCAGGATGGAGTGATTGATTACACAGGGTGGGTACCCGGGAGTGATTGATTATATGGAGCGGGTACCCGGGAGTGATTGATTATATGGAGCGGGTACCCGGGAGTGATTGATTACACAGGGCGGGTACCCGGGAGTGAATGATTACACAGGGCGGGTACCCGGGAGTGAATGATTACACAGGGCGGGTATCCGGGAGTGATTGATTACACAGGGCGGGTACCCGGGAGTGATTGATTACACAGGGTGGATACCCAGGAGTGATTGATTACACGGAGCGCGTACCCGGGAGTGATTGATTACACGGAGCGGGTACCCGGGAGTGATTGATTACATAGGGCGGATACCCGGGAATGATTGATTACACGGAGCGGATACCCGGGAGTGACTGATTACACGGAGCGGGTACCCGGGAGTGATTGATTACACAGGGCGGATACCCGGGAGTGATTGATTACACAGGGCGGGTACCCGGGAATGATTGATTGCACAGAGTGTGATCAGTATCTGGATGAGATAGTATAAATATTGATTTGAGGTGCTTTTAGCTCCTGGCTGGGTAGAGACCTGAGTATGAAGTCAGGTGTTGGTGTACAGCATCTATCCTCAGCTTGGGAGGCTGGGGGTGAGGGAAAGTGATTCATTGAGCTGTTATTATTGGTGTAGGTGTAGTTCATCACGTCCCTGATATGAGTGGCGTCTGTGTTACGGTGTCACGAGCATTTGCTTTGATCCCTTCCTCGTGAATGTAGTGACTCCTTGTTGGAATCCACAGCCATGGCCAGTGCTGGCCCTCCATCGCTGTGTCTTAGTGATCATTCTGTTAGTGTTTGTCCCAGTGCTGAATGTTGGTCGGTTATCACAGCTGAGCTTAGTCCCATCCCCTCACATCTACACTTGCACCTTCAAAATCGCCAGCGATCAGCACAGACTGGAGATCGGATCTGTGTGTATGGATCAGCGACTCAGTGGGTGGACTCACTGAGCCTTTGCAAGAGGTTGGCCTGCTCTGTCTTCATATGACAAGTGTTCGGGTCCCACGTTTATTCGGTGCTGTGTTAACCAGTCTTTGCTGAAACAGGAATCGGGGCGATCTTGGGCTGAGTAGTAAGATCAGCCAGGGGTTCTGCTCCTGATCACTTTGCAGAGATTCCCACTACACATTGCATATGTGTCGACATGATGTGAATCAGGATCAGGAATGGTTAGAAACATAGAAATTTACAGTGCGGAAGGCGGCCATTTCGGCCCATCGTGTCGCACTGGCCAACAAAGAGCCGCACGGCCCTCTGTCAGCAGCCCTGAAGGTTATATATAAACCTATGAACAATGACGGAAAGGCAAAGAGCACCCAGCCCAACCAGTCCACCTCACACAACTGCAAAACCCCTTATACTGAAACATTCTACACTCCACCCCAACCGGAGCCATGTGATCTCCTGGGAGAAGCAAAAACCAGATAAAAACCCAGACCAATTTAGGGAGAAATAATCTGGGAAAATTCCTCTCCGACCCATCCGGGCGATCGAAACGAGTCCAGGAGATTATCCTGGCTGTATTCTATTCCCTGCAGTACTTGTTGTTATATCTGCGCTGTCCAACAAAAGGTCATCTAGTCTAATCCCGGTTACCAGCTCTAGGTCCGTAACTCTGCAGGTTACTGCACTTT
>NW_027253099.1:0-18013 GCF_044704955.1 Pristiophorus japonicus | reverse complement strand
CTCCCCCTCACACACTCATCCCCCCGTCACACTCTCAATCCCCCCTCACACCCTCAATCCCCCTCACACCCTCAATCCCCCCCACACACTCAAACCCCCCACACCCTCAATCCCCCCCTCACACGCTCAATCCCACCTCACACCCTCAATCCCCCTCACATCCACAATCCCCTCAATCCCACCACACCCTCAAACCCCCCTCACACCCTCAATCCCCCCTCACACCGTCAATCCACCCTCACATCCTCAATCCCCTCAATCCCCCCCACACCCTCAATCCCGCCTCACACCCTCAATCCCGCCAACCCTTAATCCCCCCTCACACCCTCAATCCCCCCTCACACCCTCAATCCCCCCCCACACCCTCAATCCCCCCTCACACGCTCAATCCCCTCAATCCCCGCCACACCCTCAATCTCCCTCACACCCTTAACCACCCTCACATCCTCAATCCCCCCTCACACCCTCAATCCCCCCCCCACACCCTCAATCCCCCCCCACACCCTCAATCCCCCCCACACCCTGAATCCTCCCTCACATTCTCAATCGCCTCAATCCCCCCCACACCCTCAATCCCCCTCATATCCTCAATCCCCTCAATCCCCCCCTCACACCCTCAATCCCCGCCACACCCTCAATCCCCCACCACACCCTTAATCCCCCTCACATCCTCAATCCCCCCTCACACCCTCAATCCCCCCCACATCCTCAATCCTCCCTCACATTCTCAATCGCCTCAATCCCCCCCACACCCTCAATCCCCCCCACACCCTCAATCCCCCTCACACCCTCAATCCCCCCCACACCCTCAATCCCCCTCACACCCTCAATCCCCCCTCACACCCTCAATCCCCCCTCACACCCTCAATCCCCCCCCACACCCTCAATCCCCCCTCACACGCTCAATCCCCTCAATCCCCGCCACACCCTCAATCCCCCTCACACCCTCAATCCTCTCCACACCCTCAATCCCCCTCACACCCTCAATCCCCCGCACACCCTCAATCCCCCCTCACACCCTCAATCCCTCCCCCTCACACCCTCAATCCCCCCTCACACCCTCAATCTCTCCCCCTCACACCCTCAATCCCTCCCCCTCACACCCTCAATATCCCCTCACACCCTCAATCCCCCGTCACACCCTCAATCCCTCCCCCTCACACCCTCAATCACCCCTCACACCCTCAATCCCTCCCACACCCTCAATCACTCCCCCTCACACACTCATCCCCCCGTCACACTCTCAATCCCCCCTCACACCCTCAATCCCCCCTCACACCCTCAATCCCCCCAACACCCTTAACCCCCCTCACACCCTCAATCCCCCCCTCACACCCTCAATCCCTCCCCCTCACACCCTCAATCACCCCTCACACTCTCAATCCCCCGTCACACTCTCAATCCCCCCTCACACCCTCAATCCCCCCTCACACCCTCAATCCCCCCTCACACCCTCAATCTCCCCTCATATCCTCAATCCCCTCAATCCCCCCCACACCTTCAATCCCCCCTACACCCTCAAACCCCCCCACACCCTCAATCCCCCCCTCACACGCTCAATCCCACCTCACACCCTCAATCCCCCTCACATCCACAATCTCCTCAATCCCGCCACACCCTCAATACCCCCTCACACCCTCAATCCCCCCCCACACCCTCAATCCCCCCTGACACGCTCAATCCCCTCAATCCCCGCCACACCCTCAATCCCCCCCAAACCCTCAATCCCCCACCACACCCTTAATCCCCCCTCACATCCTCAATCCCCCCTCACATCCTCAATCCCCCCTCACACCCTCAATCCCCCCTCACACCCTCAATCCCCCCTCATATCCTCAATCCCCTCAATCCCCTCAATCCCCCCCACATCCTCAATCCCCCTCACACCCTCAATCCCCCCACAACCTCAATCCCCCCCAACACCCTCAATCCCCCCCACACCCTCAATCCCTCCACCTCACAACCTCAATCCCTACCCCACACCCTCAATCACTCCGCTTCATACACTCCACTCAACATCCCTCAAACCCTCATTCCCTACCCCACACCCTCAATCACTCCCGCTTCACACGCTCCACTCAACACCCCTCACACACTCAATCCCTCCCCCCACACCCTCAATCGCTCCACACCCACAACCTCAATCCCTCGCCCTCACGCCCTCACTCCCTCCCCCTCACGCCCCCAATCCCGCCCCTCGCACACCCTACCCCTTCAATCCCATCGCCCTCACACCCTCAATCCCTCGCCTCACACCCTCAATCCCACTCCCACACCCTCCCCTCAACCCCCTCACACCCTCAATCCCCCTCACACCCTCAATCCCCCCCTCACACCCTCAATCCCTACCACACCCTCAATCACTCCCCCTCACACCCTCAATCCCACTCCCACACCCTCCCCTCAACCCCCCTCACACCCTCAATCCCCCCTCACACCCTCAATCCCCCCTCACACCCTCAATCCCCCCTCACATCCTCAATCCCCGCACACCCTCAATCCCCCCTCACACCCTCAATCCCTCCCCGTCACACCCTCAATCCCCCCTCACACCCTCAATCTCTCCCCCTCACACCCTCAATCCCTCCCCCTCACATCCTCAATCTCCCCTCACACCCTCAATCCCCCCCTCACACCCTCAATCCCTCCCCCTCACACCCTCAATCCCTCACACACCCTCAATCACTCCCCCTCACACACTCATCCCCCGTCACACTCTCAATCCCCCCTCACATCCTCAATCCCCCCTCACACCCTCAATCCCCCTCTCACACCCTCAATCCCCCCTCACACCCTCAATCCCCCCCAACACCCTCAAACCCCCTCACACCCTCAATCCCCCCTCACATCCTCAATCCACTCAATCCCCCCCCCCACACCCTCAATCCCCCCCACACCCTCAAACCCCCCCACACCCTCAATCCTCCCCTCACATCCTCAATCCCCCCTCACATCCACAATCCCCTCAATCCCTCCCACACCCTCAATCCCCCCTCACACCCTCAATCCCCCCTCACACCCTCAATCCCCCCTCACATCCTCAATCCCCTCAATCCCCCCCACACCCTCAATCCCCCCTCACACACTCAATCCCCCCTCACACCCTCAATCCCCCCTCATATCCTCAATTCCCCTCAATCCCCCCCCACACCCGCAATCCCCCTCACACCCTCAATCCCCCCCACAACCTCAACCCCCCCCCACACCCTCAATCCCCCCCAACACCCTCAATCCCCCCCACACCCTCAATCCCTCCCCCTCACAACCTCAATCCCTACCCCACACCCTCAATCACTCCCGCTTCACACATTCCACTCAATCCCTCCCCCCACACCCTCAATCGCTCCACACCCACAACCTCAATCCCTCGCCCTCACTCCCTCAATCCCTCCCTCAATCCCTCCCACTCACGCCCCCAATCCCGCCCCTCGCACACCCTACCCCTTCAATCCCATCGCCCTCCACCCTTAATCCCTCCCCCTCACACCCTCAATCCCACTCCCACACCCTCCCCTCAACCCGTCTCACACCCTCAATCCCCCTCACACCCTCAATCCCCCCCTCACACGCTCAATCCCTCCCACACCCTCAATCACTCCCCCCACACACTCATCCCCCCTCACACTCTCAATCCCCCCTCACACCCTCAATCCCCCCCAACACCCTCAAACCCCCTCACACCCTCAATCCCCCCTCACACCCTCAATCCCCCCTCACACCCTCAATCCCCCCTCACATCCTCAATCCCCTCAATCCCCCCCCACACCCTCAATCCCCCCCACACCCTCAAACCCCCTCACACCCTCAATCCCCCTCACACCCTCAATCCCCCCTCACACCCTCAATCCCCCCTCAAATCCTCAATCCCCTCAATCCCCCCCACACCATCAATCCCCCCTCACACCCTCAATCCCCCCTCACACCCTCAATCTCCCCTCACATCCTCAATCCCCTCAATCACCCTCAATCCCCCCCACACCCTCAATTCCCTCAATACCCCCCACACCCTCAATCCCCTCAATCCCCCCCACACCCTCAATCCCCCCACACCCTCAATCCCTCCCCCCACACCCTCAATCCCTCCCCTCACACCCTCAATCCCCCCTCACACCCTCAATCCCTCCCACACCCTCAATCACTCCCCCTCACACACTCATCCCCCCCGTCACACTCTCAATCCCCCCTCACATCCTCAATCCCCCCTCACACCCTCAAGCCCCCCCAACACCCTCAAACCCCCTCACACCCTCAATCCCCCCTCACACCCTCAATCCCCCCTCACACCCTCAATCCCCCCTCACATCCTCAATCCCCTCAATCCCCCCCACACCCTCAATCCCTCCCCCTCACAACCTCAATCCCTACCCCACACCCTCCACTCAACACCCCTCACACCCTCAATCCCTCCCCCCAAACCCTCAATCGCTCCACACCCACAACCTCAATCCCTCACCCTCACTCCCTCAATCCCTCCCACTCACGCCCCCAATCCCGCCCCTCGCACACCCTACCCCTTCAATCCCATCGCCCTCACACCCTCAATCCCTCCCCCTCACACCCTCAATCCCACTCCCACACTCTCCCCTCAACCCCCCTCACACCCTCAATCTCTCTCACACCCTCAATCCCCCCCTCACACCCTCAATCCCTCCCACACCCTCAATCACTCCCCCTCACACACTCATCCCCCCCTCACACTCTCAATCCCCCCCACACCCTCAATCCCTCCCACACCCTCAATCACTCCCCCTCACACACTCATCCCCCCTCACACTCTCAATCCCCCCTCAACCCTCAATCCCCCCTCACACCCTCAATCCCCCCCAACACCCTCAAACCCCCTCACACCCTCAATGCCCCCCTCACACCCTCAATTCCTCCTCACATCCTCAATCCCCTCAATCCCCCCCACACCCTCAAAGCCCCTCACACCCTCAATCCCCACTCACACCCTCAATCCCCCCTCACACCCTCAATCCCCCCTCAAATCCTCAATCCCCTCAATCCCCCCCCACACCCTCAATCCCCCCTCACACCCTCAATCCCCCCCTCACACCCTCAATCCCCCCTCACACCCTCAATCCCCCCCACACCCTCAATCCCCTCAATCACCCTCAATCCCCCCCACACCCTCAATCCCCTCAATCCCCCCCACACCCTCAATCCCCCCCACACCCTCAATCCCTCCCCCTCACACCTCACTCATTCCCTGCGCGAGCACCACCCGTCAGTCTGTGGGGGGCGGGGCCTCGCACGCTGTGTGTGTGGGTTGGCGGGGCCTCGCGCGCTGTGGGGGGGGGGGCGAGTGGGGTGGAGAGGGGGAAGTGGGGAGGAGAAGGGGAGGAATGGGGGGAAGGAAGGTGAGAGGGGGAAGGGGGAAGGGGAGAGTGGCGGGAGAGGGGAGTGTGGGGGGGGAGGGAAGAGTGGAGGGGAGAGTAGGGGGAGGGGGAGAGTGAGTGTGGGGAGAGTGAGTGGGGGGAGAGTGGGGATGGGAGTTGGGTGAGGGGGGAGTGTTGGGGGAGTTAGGGGATGGTTTTGAGGGAGTGTTGAGGGGGGGGAGTTGGAGGAGAGTTGGGGTGGGAGAGTTGGGGGAAAGTTGGGGTGGGAGTTGGGGGTGGGAATTGGGAGAGAGTTGGGGGTGGGAGTTGGGGGAGAGTTGGGGGTGGGAATTGGGGGGGAGTTGGGGGAGAGTTGGGGTAGGAGTTGGGGGAGGGTTGGGGGTGGGAGTTGGGGGAGAGTTGGGGGTGGGAGTTGGGGGAGGGTAGGGGGTGGGAGTTGGGGGAGAGTTGGGGGTGGGAGTTGGGGGAGAGTTGGGGTGGGAGTTGGGGGAGAGTTGGGGGTGGGAGTTGGGGGAGAGTTGGGGGTGGGAGTTGGGAGAGAGTTGGGGGAGAGTTGGGGGTGGGAGTTGGGGGAGAGTTTGGGAAAGTTGGGGTGGGAGTGTGGGGGAGAGTGGGGGTGGGTTTTGGGGGAGAGTTGGGGTGGGAGTGTGGGGAGAGTGGGGTTGGGAGTGGCGTAGGGGGATGGGGAAGGGGAGAGGAGGCGGGAGCGTAGACTGGAGGGTCGAGGGGAGGGGGGAAGGGGGATAGGGAGAGTAAGGTGGATGGAGGGGGAGAGGAGAAGAGGGGAGAGGGGAAGAGGGATGGGGGGAGGGGGGAGTGTGTGGGGGAGATGAGGCATGTGCTTCCTCAAACCCCACCTTCTCCCTCAAACTCCTCCTCAAAAAGCCCACGTCCTACTCAAACCCCAACCCCTCCCCAAACCCAACCCCCTCCTCAAACCCCAACCCCTCCCCAAACCACAACCCCTCCCCAAACCACAACCCCTCCCCAAACCCCAACCCCTTCCCAAACCCCAACCCCTCCCCAAACCCCTCCTCAAACCCCTCCTCAAACCACAACCCCTCCCCAAACCCCAACCCCTCCTCAAACCACAACCGCTCCTCAAACCCCAACCCCTCCTCAAACCCCAACCCCTCCCCAAACCCCAACCCCTCCCCAAACCACAACATCTCCTCAAACCCCAACCCCTCCTCAAACCCCAACCCCTCCCCAAACCCCAACCCCTCCCCAAACCACAACATCTCCTCAAACCACAACCCCTCCCCAAACCCCAACCCCTCCTCAAACCCCAACCCCTCCCCAAACCACAACATCTCCTCAAACCACAACCCCTCCCCAAACCCCAACCCCTCCCCAAACCCCAACCCCTCCCCAAACCCCAACCCCTCCCCAAACCCCAACCCCCTCTTAAACCACAACCCCTCCTCAAACCCCAACCCCTCCTCAAACCCCAACCCCTCCATCAAACCCTTCACCCCCCCTCAATCCCCAACACCTCCGCCTAAATCCCCCTCCCCTCAATCCCCAACACTCCCTCACACCCAGCCCTCACCCCCGCCCTTCAATCCCTGCCCCCTTACACCCTCCCCTCAATCACTTCCCCTCCCCCCTCAATCCCTCCGCCCTTACACCCTCCCATCAATCCCTCCCCCTCATACCCTCAATCCCGCCCCCTCATGCTCAAACCCTCCCCCTCACACCTTCAATCCCTCCCCCTCACACCCTCAATCCCTTCCCCTCACACCTTCAACCCCTTCCCCCATACCCTCAATCCCTCCCTCCTCAATCCCTCCCCCTCACACCCTCAATCCCTCCCTCCACACCCTCAATCCCTCCCACCTCAATCCCTCCCCTCACACCCTCAATCCATTCCCCTCACACCCTCAATCCCTCCCCCTCATTCCTTCCCCCATACCCTCAATTCTTTCCCCTTACACCCTCAATCCTTCCCCCTTACACCCTCAATCCTTCCCCCTCTCCTCAATCCCTCCCCCTCACAACCTCAATCCCTCCCCCCACACCCTCAATCGCTCCACACCCGCACCTCAATCCCTCCCCCTCACACCCTCAATCCCTCCCCCCACACCCTCAATCCCTCCCCCTCTTTCCTTCCCCCATACCCTCAATTCTTCCCCCTTACACCCTCAATCATTCCCCCTCTCCTCAATCCCTCCCCCTCACAACCTCAATCCCTCCCCCCACACCCTCAATCGCTCCACACCCACACCTCAATCCCTCGCCCTCACTCCCTCAATCCCGCCTCCCGCAGACCCTACCCCTTCAATCCCTTCTCCCTCACACCCTCAATCCCTCCCCCTCACACCCTCAATCCCACTCCCACACCCTCCCCCTCCACCTCACCCCCCCCTCACTCCTTCAATCCCTCCCCCACACCCTCAATTCCACCCACCTCACACCCTCCCCTTAATCCCTCCCCCTCACATCCTCCCCTCAATCTCTCCCCCTCACATCCTCAATCCCACCCCCACACATTCCCCTCAATCCCCCTCTCACCCTCAATCCCCCCCCTCACCCTCAATCCCCCCTCACACCCTCAATCCCTCCCCCTCACACCCTCACTCCCACCCCACCCACAACCACCATTCCTCCCCCTCACACCCTCAATCCCTCCCCCTCACATCCTCAATCCCACCCCCACACCTTCCCCTCAATCCCCCTCTCACTCTCAATCCCCCCCCACACACTCAATCCCCCCTCACACCCTCAATCCATCCCCCTCACACCCTCAATCCATCCCCCTCACACCCTCACTCCCACCCCACCCACAACCACCATCCTTCCCCCTCACACCCTCAATCCCTCCCCCTCAAGCCCCCAATCCCGCCCCCCTCACTACCTCCCCCCTCACTACCTCCCCCCTCAAACCCGTCCGCCCTCACATTCTCAATCCATACCCCCTCGCACCCTCAATCCACTCCCCCTCGCACCCTCAATCCCCTGACACCCTCATTCCCCCCACACCCTCATTCCCCACACATCCTCAATACCTCCCCCTCACACCCTCACTCCCACCCCACCCACAACCACCATTCCTCCCCCTCACACCCTCAATCCCTCCCCCTCACATCCTCAATCCCACCCCCACACCTTCCCCTCAATCCCCCTCTCACTCTCAATCCCCCCCCCACACACTCAATCCCCCCTCACACCCTCAATCCCTCCCCCTCACACCCTCACTCCCACTCCACCCACAACCACCATCCTTCCCCCTCACACCCTCAATCCCTCCCCCTCAAGCCCCCAATCCCGCCCCCCCGCACTACCTCCCCCCTCAAACCCGTCCACCCTCACATTCTCAATCCATACCCCCTCACACCCTCAATCCCCTCACACCCTCAATCCCTCCCCCTCGCACCCTCAATCCCCTCCCCCTCGCACCCTCAATCCCCTGACACCCTCATTCCCCCCACACCCTCATTCCCCACACACCCTCAATACCTCCCCCTCACACCCTCAATCCCTCCCCCTCACACCCGCAAACCCCTCACACCCTCAATCCCCCCCCTGAGAATCTGTATCACTGTAGCTACCAACTTTATATGTATTATCTGTACTAATTTCAAATGTATTAACTCTTTCTAAAATGGCCGCTCATGGTTATTGCTGACTCTTTAGATCTCACTGTAGGGGAAAACAATGAGTGACTTGTCTTTGTTAAACAACCTTGAGGGACCGTATATGTGAATGTAGCAACAGATGTAGGAATAGTCAGAGAAGCAGAACTATGCGTGCCTTCCTTGTCTGCAAAACAAGGATAAGCTGGAGATGACTTAATCTTCTCTCATGATTCGGGGCATTGCTTAATTAACTGTGTAAATGACTAATTTAGCTTGTATCTATGCCACGGTAGCTGATGTGATAGGACAATGAAAAGGGGTTGTACCATTCACGAACTGTGTAAATGTATTGATTTTGTAATGATTTTTGCTTGCTCTGATGGATTCAACAGACTCATTAAGTCGGTGCCCCTTTATCAGAGCAATACTTCATCGATGAAGCCTGAACAAAGTTAGTCTGAACTAAACTTTAGTGTGTTCGAGTCAGTGTATTCGCTGAAACAGATTGAGGGAAAATAATCCGTTTTTGCCACCAAAGTGGATAACCTCACATTTATCCACATTATACTGCATCTGCCATGCATTTGCTCACACACCTAACCTGTCCAAGTCACCCTGCAGTCTCTTAGCATCCTCCTCATAGCTCACACCCCACCCAGCTTAGTGTCATCTGGAAACTTGGAGATATTACATTCAATTCCTTCATCTAAATCATTAATGTATATTGTAAAGAGCTGGGGTCCCAGCACTGAGCCCTGCGGCACTCCACTAGTCACTGCCTGCCATTTTGAAAAGGACCCGTTTATCCCGACTCTGCTTCCTGTCTGCCAACCAGTTCTCTGTCCACGTCAGTATATTACCCCCAATACCATGTGCTTTGATTTTGCACACCAATCTCTTGTGTGGGACCTTGTCAAAAGCCTTTTGAAAGTCCAAATACACCACATCCACTGGTTCTCCCTTGTCCACTCTGCGAGTTATATCCTCAAAAAATTCCAGAAGATTTGTCAAGCATGATTTCCCCTTCATAAATCCATGTTGACTTGGACTGATCCTGTCACTGCTTTCCAAATGCACTGCTATTTCATCATTAATAATTGATTCCAACATTTTCCCCACTACTGATGTCAGACTAACCGGTCTATAATTACCTGCTTTCTCTCTCCCTCCCTTTTTAAAAAGTGGTGTTACATTAGCTACCCTCCAGTCCATAGGAACTGATCCAGAGTCGATAGACTGTTGGAAAATGATCACCAATACATCCACTATTTCTCGGGCCACTTCCTTAAGTACTCTGGGATGCAGACTATCAGGCCCCGGGGATTTATCGGCCTTCAATCCCATCAATTTCCCTAACACAATTTCCCGCCTAATAAGGATATCCTTCAGTTCCTCCTTCTCAGTCCCCTAGTATTTCCAGAAGGTTATTTGTGTCTTCCTTCATGAAGACAGAACCAAAGTATTTGTTCAATTGGGCTGCCATTTCTTTGTTCCCCATTATAAATTCACCTGAATCCGACTGCAAGGGACCTACGTTGTCTTCACTAATCTTTTTCTCCTCACATATCTATAGAAGCTTTTGCAGTCAGTGTTTATGTTCCCGGCAAGCTTCTTCTCGTACTCTATTTTCCCGCTCTTAATTAAACTGTTTGTCCTCCTCTGCTGAATTCTAAATTTCTCCCAGTCCTCAGGTTTGTTGCTTTTTCTGGCCAATTTATATGCCTCTTCCTTGGATTTAATATTATCCTTAATTTCCCTTGTTAGCCACAGTTGAGCCACCTTCCCTGTTTTATTTTTACTCCAGACAGGGATGTACAATTGCTGAAGTTCATCCATGTGATCTTTAAATATTTGCCATTGCCTATCCACCGTCAACCCTTTAAGTATCGTTTGCCAGTCTATTCTAGCCAATTCACACCTTAAATCATCGAAGTTACCTTTCCTTACGTTCAGAACATGTTGGCCTTCATAGCGAGGGGATTTGAGTATAGGAGCAGGGAGGTCTTACTACAGTTGTACAGGGCCTTGGTAAGGCTACACCTTAAATATTGTGTACAGTTTTGATCTCCTAATCTGAGGAAGGACGTTCTTGCGATTGAGGGAGTGCAGCGAAGGTTCACCAGACTGATTCCCGGGATGGCAGGACTGACATATGAGGAGAGACTGGATCGACTGGGCCTTTATTCACTGGAGTTTAGAAGGATGAGAGGGGATCTCATAGAAACATATAAAATTCTGACGGGACGGGACAGGTTAGATGCGGGAAGAATGTTCCCGATGTTGGGGAAGTCCAGAACCAGGGGTCACAGTCTAAGGATAAGCGGTGGGCCATTTAGGACCGAGATGAGGAGAAACTTCTTCACTCAGAGAGTGGTGAACCTGTGGAATTCCCGGCCGTAGAGAGTTGTTGAGGCCAATTCACTGGATATATTCCAGAGGGAGTTAGATGTGGCCCTTACGGCTAAAGGGATCAAGGGATATGGAGAGAAAGCAGGAAAGGGGTACTGAGGTGAATGATCAGCCATGATCTTATTGAATGGTGGTGCAGGCTCGAAGGGCCCAATGGCCCACTCCTGAACCTATTGTCTATGTTTCTGTGTAATGAGGCTGGCGGGGGAGGGGGGTGGGGTGGATGACGTAATGACGTCTGGAGACTGGGGAAGACGTAATGACGCTCGGGAAGGATTGGGGATGACGTAATGACGCCGGCGCTGACAGCTGCCGTTTTGTGATTGGCTGTTGGAAGCTGTCCGTCTGCACAGCCGACAGTGGGGGCGGGTCCCCACACCAGGCCGGCGGCGGCGATTGGCTGGAGCGGCCGTCCGTCAGGAAGGTGATTGGCTGGATCCGGCGGAGGCGGGAGCGAGAGGAGCGGCGGCCCGGTTTCTCCTCAGCGGCGAGCGGCGGCGGTGGCCAGACCGGCAGGTAACGTTCCTCAGCCCCGGTACTGGGCCTCAGGCCTCGGCCTCCCGGGCCCCGGGGGGAGAGGGACAGGAGAGAGAGGGCCGGGACCCCCCGGGGGGAGAGGAACAGAGAGGCCTCGGACCCCCCGGGGGAGAGAAACGGGACCCCCCTCCCCGCCCCGGGGGGAGAGGGACAGAGAGGCCTCGGACCCCCCCCCCCCGGGGGGAGAGGGGGTTTGCAGGGCTGGCAACCTTCCCTCCCCACCGAGGGCCGCTTCCTATGTCAACATGTCAATATGTCACGCTGCAGTTTCCTCCCCACCCGCTCCCACCGGGGGGGCGCTGTGAGAAGGGGGGGGCGGGGTATCCACACTGGGATCCACACCGGGGTCCACACTGGTTCGACACTGGGATCCACACCGGGGTCTACACTGGGATCCACACCGGGGTCCACACTGGTTCGACACTGGGATCCACACCGGGGTCCACACTGGTTCGACACTGGGATCCACACCGGGGTCCACACTGGTTCGACACTGGGATCCACACCGGGGTCCACACTGGGATCCACACCGGGGTCCACACTGGTTCGACACTGGGATCCACACCGGGGTCTACACTGGGATCCACACCGGGGTCCACACTGGTTCGACACTGGGATCCACACCGGGGTCTACACTGGGATCCGCACCGGGGTCCACACTGGGATCCACACCGGGGTCCACACTGGTTCGACACTGGGATCCACACCGGGGTCTACACTGGGATCCACACCGGGGTCCACACTGGTTCGACACTGGGATCCACACCGGGGTCGACACTGGGATCCGCACCGGGGTCCACACTGGTTCGACACTGGGATCCACACCGGGGTCCACACTGGTTCGACACTGGGATCCACACCGGGGTCTACACTGGGATCCGCACCGGGGTCCACACTGGTTCGACACTGGGATCCACACCGGGGTCCACACTGGTTCCACACTGGGATCCGCACCGGGGTCCACACTGGTTCGACACTGGGTTCCGCACCGGGGTCCACACTGGTTCGACACTGGGATCCGCACCGGGGTCCACACTGGTTCGACACTGGGATCCGCACCGGGGTCCACACTGGTTCGACACTGGGATCCACACCGGGGTCCACACTGGTTCGACACTGAGATCCGCACCGGGGTCCACACTGGGATCCGCACCGGGGTCCACACTGGTTCGACACTGGGATCCGCACCGGGGTCCACACTGGTTCGACACTGGGATCCGCACCGGGGTCCACACTGGTTCCACACTGGGATCTGCACCGGGGTCTACACTGGGATCCGCACCGGGGTCCACACTGGTTCTACACTGGGATCCGCACCGGGGTCCACACTGGTTCGACACTAGGATCCATACCGGGGTCCACACTGGTTCGACACTAGGATCCACACCGGGGTCCACACTGGTTCGACACTGGGATCCACACCGGGGTCCACATTAGTTCGACACTAGGATCCACACCGGGGTCCACACTGGTTCTACACTGGGATCCGCACCCGGATCCACACTGGTTCTACACTGGGATCCACACCGGGGTCCACACTGGTTCTACACTGGGATCCACACCGGGGTCCACACTGGTTCGACACTGGGATCCCCACCCGGATCCACACTGGTTCGACACTGGGATCCGCACCGGGGTCCACACTGGTTCGACACTAGGATCCGCACTGGGGTCCACACTGGTTCGACACTGGGATCCGCACCCGGATCCACACTGGGATCCACACCGGGGTCCACACTGGTTCGACACTGGGATCCACACCGGGGTCCACACTGGTTCGACACTGGGATCCACACCCGGATCCACACTGGGATCCACACCGGGGTCCACACTGGTTCTACACTGGGATCCGCACCCGGATCCACACTGGTTCTACACTGGGATGCGCACCCGGATCCACACTGGTTCGACACTGGGATCCACACCGGGGTCCACACTGGTTCTACACTGGGATCCACACCCGGATCTACACCAGGATCGACACTGGGATCCACACCTGAATTTATACAGGATCACACCCGGATCTGCACATGATCTATACAAGAGCTACACTGGGGTCTATACAAGAGCTACACTGGGGTCTATATAGGATCTACGCTGGGATCGATACAGGATCTATACTGGGATCTATACAGGAACAACACTGGGATTTACACTGGATCTACACTGCAACTATACTGGAACTGCACAGGATCTCACCGGATTTATACAGGATCTACACTGAGATCTATACCATATCACGCCTGGATCTATACCAGATTACACCGGATCTGCTCTGGGGTCTATACAGGATCTATACTGGATTTATGCAGAATCTACACTGGGATCAATATCGGATCTATACAGGATCACACTGGATCTGAACAGGATTACATCTGACCCATACAGGATTACACTGGCTCTCTCAAGCACCACGCCAGATATATACAGGATCACACTGGGATCAATACAGGATTACACCGGATCTGTACAGGATCACACCGGATCTGTACAGGATCATATTGGATCTGTACAAGATCTGTACAGCAGCTACGCTGGATCTATCCAGGATCACACCAGGTCTATATATGATCACGCCGGATCTATGCAGGATCACACCAGATTTATACAGGATTACGTCGGATCTATGCAGGATACATATAGCAGGTGCACGGGATCTATACGGGATCACACTGGGTCTGTGCAGGATCACACCGATTTAAACATAATCACACCAGATTACATATGATCACACCAAATCAGCACTGGATCTATACATGCTTACACTAGATTACCATTGGTCACACACGGTCTATATAGGATCACAAAGGATTACATCAGACTACAGCGGATTACACATAATCAGACTGGATCTGTACCGGATCACACGTGATCTATACAGGATTTCACCTGATTACATCAAATCAAACGGGATCTATACATGATCACACCAGATCACAGGATCTATACAGAATTACACCAGATGTGTACAGGATTACATCGGATTACACAGGTTTACATAGGATATACATGGATTGAACAGGAGATACATAGACTCACACATGATCACACCAGATTACACAGGATCCTACCCGATTACAAAGGACTATATCAGATTACACAGGATATATGTAGGATTGCACAGGAGATTCACAGGCTCACACCGGAATACACATGATTATAGCCTATTACCCAGGGCAGGTACAGGGGGTTAGATACAGAGCAAAGCTCCCTCTACACTGTCCCATCAAACACTCCCAGGGCAGGTACAGGGGGTTAGATACAGAGTAAAGCTCCCTCTACACTGTCCCATCAAACACTCCCAGGGCAGGTACAGGGGGTTAGATACAGAGTAAAGCTCCCTCTACACTGTTCCATCAAACACTCCCAGGGCAGGTACAGGGGGTTAGATACAGAGTAAAGCTCCCTCTACACTGTCCCATCAAACACTCCCAGGGCAGGTACAGGGGGTTAGATACAGAGTAAAGCTCCCTCTACACAGTCCCATCAAACACTGCCAGGGCAGGTACAGCACGGGGTTAGATACAGAGTAAAGCTCCCTCTACACTGTCCCATCAATCACTCCCAGGGCAGCTACAGCACGGGGTTAGATAGAGAGTAAAGCTCCCTCTACACTGTTCCATCAAACACTCCCAGGGCAGGTACAGCACGGGGTTAGATACAGAGTAAAGCTCCCTCGACACTGTCCCATCACACACTCCCAGGGCAGGTACAGCACGGGGTTAGATACAGAGTAAAGCTCCCTCGACACTGTCCCATCAAACACTCCCAGGGCAGGTACAGCACGGGACGGGATTAGACACAGAGTAAAACTCTCTCTGCACTTTTCAATCATAGAATCAGAGGACGATACAGCTGAGAAGGAGGCCGTTCGGCCCCTCGTCCTGTGCCGGGTCTCTGAAGGTGCTCTCCGATGTTGAAATATTTCTCCACTTCCCCTTATTATTAAATCTGCTTCCAGCGCCCTTTCGGGAGAGCGTTCCATATTGCCCCCCTCCTCGCTGCGTAAAGTGTATGTGCGTACTAACAGGGAGGGGTCTGCCTTTCCCCTCTCTCCCCCCAGCTGTCGCCATGGCGATGCGGGACTTGGTGGAGACGGAGTGCGGGGGAGCCAACCCTCTGATGAAGCTAACAACACATTTCACCCGTGATAAGGGGCTGCGGCAGGAGGGGCTCGGAGCCACATTCTGGCCGGGGAGCCTGGGAGTGTCTGAGGTGAGAACATGGCGATGGTGGGTGTGGATCGTGAGCTGCCCCTGTCCCTATATCCCCCCTCCCTCCATCTCCGTCCCCTCCATCTCCGTCCCCTCCATCTCCGTCCCCTCCTCCCCCTCCATCTCCCTCCTGCCCCTTCCACCGCCTCCTCCTCCTCCCTCCGTCCCCTCCTCTCCCTCCATCTCCCTCCTGCCCCTTCCACCGCCTCCTCCTCCTCCCTCCGTCCCCCCACCCGCTCTCCTCCCCATCCGCTCTCCTCCCCCTCCCCCACCCGCTCTCCCCCTCCCACCACCCGCTCTCCCCCCATCCCCCCACCCGCTCTCCCCCCTCCCCCCACCCGCTCTCCCCCCACCCGCTCTCCCCCCATCCCCCCACCCGCTCTCCCCCCATCCCCCCACCCGCTCTCCCCCTCCCCCCATCCGCTCTCCTCCCCTCCCCCCACCCGCTCTCCCCCCACCCGCTCTCCCCCCATCCCCCCACCCGCTCTCCCCCCATCCCCCCACCCGCTCTCCCCCTCCCCCCATCCGCTCTCCTCCCCTCCCCCCACCCGCTCTCCTCCCCATCCCCCCACCCGCTCTCCCCCCACCCGCTCTCCCCCCATCCCCCCACCCGCTCTCCCCCCATCCCCCCACCCGCTCTCCCCCCACCCGCTCTCCCCCCATCCCCCCACCCGCTCTCCCCCTCCCCCCATCCGCTCTCCTCCCCTCCCCCCACCCGCTCTCCCCCTCCCACCACCCGCTCTCCCCCCACCCGCTCTCCCCCCATCCCCCCACCCGCTCTCCCCCCATCCCCCCACCCGCTCTCCCCCCTCCCCCCACCCGCTCTCCCCCCATCCCCCCACCCGCTCTCCCCCCATCCCCCCACCCGCTCTCCCCCCATCCCCCCACCCGCTCTCCCCCATCCCCCCACCCGCTCTCCCCCCATCCCCCCACCCGCTCTCCCCCCATCCCCCCACCCGCTCTCCCCCATCCCCCCACCCGCTCTCCCCCCATCCCCCCACCCGCTCTCCCCCCATCCCCCCACCCGCTCTCCCCCCATCCCCCCACCCGCTCTCCCCCCATCCCCCCACCCGCTCTCCCCCCACCCGCTCTCCCCCATCCCCCCACCCGCTCTCCCCCCATCCCCCCACCCGCTCTCCCCCCATCCCCCCACCCGCTCTCCCCCCATCCCCCCACCCGCTCTCCCCCCACCCGCTCTCCTCCCCATCCCCCCACCCGCTCTCCTCCCCATCCGCTCTCCTCCCCTCCCCCCATCCGCTCTCCTCCCCTCCCCCCACCCGCTCTCCCCCCTCCCCCACCCGCTCTCCTCCCTCCCCCACCCGCTCTCCTCCCTCCCCCACCCGCTCTCCTCCCCCTCCCCCCACCCGCTCTCCTCCCCCTCCCCCCACCCGCTCTCCTCCCCCTCCCCCCACCCGCTCTCCTCCCCCTCCCCCCACCCGCTCTCCTCCCCATCCGCTCTCCTCCCCCTCCCCCACCCGCTCTCCTCCCCCTCCCCCCACCCGCTCTCCTCCCCCTCCCCCCACCCGCTCTCCCCCCATCCCCCCACCCGCTCTCCCCCCATCCCCCCACCCGCTCTCCCCCCATCCCCCCACCCGCTCTCCCCCCATCCCCCCACCCGCTCTCCCCCTCCCCCCACCCGCTCTCCTCCCCCTCCCCCACCCGCTCTCCTCCCCCTCCCCCCACCCGCTCTCCCCCCTCCCCCACCCGCTCTCCTCCCTCCCCCACCCGCTCTCCTCCCTCCCCCACCCGCTCTCCCCCCATCCCCCCACCCGCTCTCCCCCCACCCGCTCTCCTCCCCCTCCCCCCACCCGCTCTCCCCCCATCCCCCCACCCGCTCTCCCCCCATCCCCCCACCCGCTCTCCCCCCATCCCCCCACCCGCTCTCCCCCCATCCCCCCACCCGCTCTCCCCCCATCCCCCCCACCCGCTCTCCCCC
>NW_027253098.1:0-18016 GCF_044704955.1 Pristiophorus japonicus | reverse complement strand
CTCACTCTACATTCTCTCTCTCTACAATCCCTCTCTCTACAATCGCTCTCTATCTACAATCTCTCTCTCTACAATATCTCTCTCTCTACAATCTCTCTCTCTCTACAATCTCTCTCACTCCTCCTCTCTGTCTACAATCTCTGTCTCTACAATCTCTCTCTCTACAATCTCTCTCTCTACTTCTCTCTCTCTCTACAATCTCTCTCTTACAATCTCTCACTCCACAATCTCTCTCTCTCTACAATCTCTCTCTCAACAATCTCTCTCTACAATCTCTCTCTCTACAATCTCTCTCTCTCTCTACATTCTCTCTCTCTACAATCCCTCTCTCTACAATCTCTCTATCAACAATCTCTCTCTCTCTACAATCTCTTCTCTACAATCTCTCTCTCTACAATCTCTCTCTCTACAATCTCTCTCTCTACAATCTCTCTCTCTACAATCTCTCTCTCTACAATATCTCTCTCTACAATCTCTCTCTACAATCTCTCTCTCTCTACATTCTCTCTCTCCACAATCTCTCTCTCTCTACATCTCTCTTCCACAATCATCTCTCTACAATCTCTCTCTCTACAATCTCTCTCTCTACAATCTCTCTCTTACAATCTCTCTCTCTACAATCTCTCTCTCTCTACATTCTCTCTCTCTACAATCTCTCTCTCTCTACAATTCTCTCTCTGCAATCTCTCTTCTCTACAATCTCTCTCTTCTTCTCTTTCTATACAACTCTCCCCCTCTTCCTCTACAATCTCTCTCTCTACAATCTCTCTCTCTCTACAATCTCTCTCTCTACAATCTCTCTCTCTACAACTCTCTCTACAATCTCAATCTCTCTCCTTCTCTCTCTCTAAAATCTCTCTCTCTAAAATCTCTCACTCTACAATCTCTCTCTCGACAATCCCTCTCTCGACAATCCCTCTCTCTACAATCTCTCTCTCTACAATCCCTCTCTCTACAATCTCTCTCTGTACAATCTCTCTTTCTTTCTACAATCTCTCTCTACAGTCTCTCTCTCCCTCTCTCTACAAACTCTCTCTCGACTATCTCCCTCTCTACATCTCTCTCTCTACAACCGCTCTCTCTACAACCCCTCTCTCTACAATCTCTCAGTCCTTCTCTCTCTCTACAATCCCTTTCTCTACAATCTCTCTCTCTCCTGCTCTCTCTCTATCTACAATATCTCTCTGTCTACAATCTCTCTCTCTCTACAATCTCTCTCACTCCTCCTCTCTCTCTACAATCTCTGTCTCGACAATCTCTCTCTCTACAATCTCTCTCTCTACTTCTCTCTCTCTCTCTACAATCTCTCTCTCTCTACAATCTCTCTCTCAACAATATCTCTCTACAATCTCTCTATCTACAATCTCTCTCTTTCTACATTCTCTCTCTCTACAATCCCTCTCTCTACAATCTCTCTCTATCTACAATCTCTCTCTCTACAATCTCTCTCTCTACAATCTCTCTCTCTCTACAATCTCTCTCATTCCTCCTCTCTCTCTACAATCTCTGTCTCTACAATCTCTCTCTCTACAATCTCTCTCTCTACTTCTCTCTCTCTCTACAATCTCTCTCTCCACAATCTCTCTCTCTTCTACAATCTCTCTCTCAACAATCTCTCTCTACTATCTCTCTCTCTACAATCTCAATCTCTCTACATTCTCTCTCTCTACAATCCCTCTCTCTATAATCTCTCTCTATCTACAATCTCTCTCTCTCTACAATCTCTCTCTCTACAATCTCTCTCTCGACAATCCCTCTCTCTACAATCTCTCTCTCTCTACAATCTCTCTCTCTACAATATCTCTCTCTACAATCTCTCTCTACAATCTCTCTCTCTACAATCTCTCTCTCTCTACATTCTCTCTCTCTACAATCTCTCTCTCTCTACAATTTCTCTCTCTGCAATCTCTCTCTCTACAATCTCTCTCTTCTTCTCTTTCTATACAATCCCTCACCCTCTGTCTCTACAATCTCTCTCTCTACAATCTATCTCTCTACAAACTCACTCTCTACAATCTCTCTCTCTCTACAATCTCTCTCTTACAATCTCTCTCACTCCTCCTCTCTCTCTACAATCTCAATCTCTCTCCTTCTCTCTCTCTAAAATCTCTCTCTCTAAAATCTCTCACTCTACAATCTATCTCTCGACAATCCTCTCTCGACAATCCCTCTCTCTACAATCTCTCTCTCTCTCTACAATCCCTCTCTCTACAATCTCTCTCTGTACAATCTCTCTTTCTTTCTACCATCTCTCTCTACAGTCTCTCTCTCCCTCTCTCTACAAACTCTCTCTATCTACAATCTCTCTCTCTCTACAATCTCTCCCTCTACAATCTCTCTCTCTACAATCTCTCTCTCGACAATCCCTCTCTCTACAATCTCTCTCTCTCTACAATCTCTCTCTCTACTATATCTCTCTCTACAATCTCTCTCTCTACAATCTCTCTCTCTCTACATTCTCTCTCTCTACAATCTCTCTCTCTCTACAATCTCTCTCTCTACATTCCCTCTCTCTACAATCCCTCTCTCTACAATCTCTCTCTCTCTACAATCTCTCTCTCTACATTCTCTCACTCTGCAATCTCTCTCTCTCTACAATCTCTCTCTCTACATTCTCTCTCTCTACAATCCCTCTCTCTACAATCTCTCTCTCTCGACAATCTCTCTCTTTCTACAATTTCTCTCTCTACAATCTCTCTCTCTACAATCTCTCTCTTCTTCTCTTTCTATACAATCCCTCACCCTCTGTCTCTACAATCTCTCTCTCTACAATCTCTCTCTCTACAATCTCACTCTCTACAATCTCTCTCTCTCTACAATCTCTCTCTCTACAATCTCTCTCTCTCTACAATCCCTCTCTCTACAATCTCTCTCTCTACAATCTCCCTCTCCACAATATCTCTCTCTCTGCAATCTCTCTCTACAATCTCTCTCTCTTCAATCTCTCTCTCTCTACATTCTCTCTCTCTACAATCCCTCTCTCTAGAATCTCTCTGTCTCGACAATCTCTCTCTTTTTACAATCTCTCTCTCTACAATCTCTCTCTCTCCAATCTCTCTCTTCTTCTCTCTATACAATCCCTCACACTCTCTCTCAACAATCACTCTCTCTACAATCTCTCTCTCTACAATCTCTCTCTCTACAATCTCTCTCTCTACAATCCCTCTCTCTACTATCTCTCTCGACAATCTCTCTCTCTACAATCTCTCTCTCTACAATCTCTCTCTACAATTCCTCTCTCTACAATCCCTCTCTCTACAATCTCTCTTTCTACAATCTCTCTCTCTCTATTCAATCTCTCTCTTTACAATCTCTCTCTCTACAACCTCTCTCACTACAATCTCTCTCTCTCTCTACAATCTCTCTCTCTACAATTCCTCTCTCTCCTTCTCTCTCTCTAAAATCACTCTCTCTAAAATCTCTCACTCGATAATCTCTCTCTCGACTATCCATCTCTCGACAATCCCTCTCTCTACAATCTCTCTCTCTACAATCTCTCTCGCTACAATCCCTCTCTCTACAGTCTCTCTCTCTCCTCTCTCTCTACAATTCCTCTCTCTACAATCCCTCTCTCTACAATCTACCTTTCTACAATCTCTCTCTCTCTACAATCTCTCTCTCTCTATACAATCTCTCTCTTTACAATTTCTCTCTCTACAACCTCTCTCGCTACAATCTCTCTCTCTCTACAATCTCTCTCTCTACAATCCCTCTCTCTCCTTCTCTCTCTCTAAAATCTCTCTCTCTAAAATCTCTCTCTCTACAATCTCTCTCTCTACAATCTCTCTCTCTAAATCTATCTCTCTCTACAATCTCTCTCTCCACAATCTCTGTTTTCTTCTCTATCTCTACAATCCCTCTCCCTCTCTCTCCACAATCTCTCTCTTTACAATCTCTCTCTCTACAACCTCTCTCACGACAATCTCTCTCTCTCTCTACAATCTCTCTCTCTACAATCCCTCTCTCTCCTTCTCTCTCACTAAAATCTCTCTCTCTAAAATCTCTCACTCTACAATCTCTCTCTCGACTATCCATCTCTCGACAATCCCTCTCTCTACAATCTCTCTCTCTACAATCTCTCTCGCTACAATCCCTCTCTCTACAGTCTCTCTCTCTCCTCTCTCTCTACAACTCCTCTCTCTACAATCCCTCTCTCTACAATCTCTCTTTCTACATTCTCTCTCTCTCTCCAATCTCTCTCTCTCTGTACAATCTCTCTCTTTACAATTTCTCTCTCTACAACCTCTCTCGCTACAATCTCTCTCTCTACAATCTCTCTCTCTACAATCCCTCTTTCTCCTTCTCTCTCTCTAAAATCTCTCTCTCTAAAATCTCTCTCTCTACAATCTCTCTCTCTACAATCTCTCTCTCTCTACAATCTCGCTCTCTACAATCCATCTCTCTACAATCCCTCTCTCTACAATCTCTCGCTCTCTACAATCTCTCTCTCTACAATCTCTCTCTCTACAATCTCTCGCTCTCTACAATCTCTCTCTCCACAATCTCTGTCTTCTTCTCTATCTCTAAAATCCCTCTCGCTCTCTCTCTACAATCTCTCTTTCTACAATCTCTCTATCTACAATCACTCTCTCTACAATCTATCTCTCTCCCTCTCTCTCTCTACAATCCCTCTCTCTACAATCTCTCTCTCTACAATCTCTCTCTCTGCAATCTCTCTCTCTCTACAATCTCTCTCTCTCTCTCTCTCCACAATCTCTCTCTCTACAATCTCTCTCTACAATCTCTCTCTCTCTACAATCTCTCTCTCTGCAATCTCTCTCTCTCCTTCTCTCTCTCTACAATCTCTCTCTCTACAATCTCTCTCTCTACAATCTCTCTCTACAACTTCTCTCGCTACAATCTCTCTCTCTCTACAATCTCTCTCTCTATAATCGCGCTCTCTACAATCCCTCTCTCTCCTTCTCTCTCTCTAAAATCTCTCTCTCTAAAATCTCTCACTCTACAATCTCTCTCTCTACATTCTCTCTCTATAATCTCTCTCTCGACAATCCCTCTCTCTCCTTCACGCTCTCCTTAATCTCTCTCTAAAATCTCTCTCTACAATCTCTCTCTACCTCCTTCTCTCTCTCGACAATCTTTCTCTCTCTACAATCCCTCTCTCTCTACAATCTCTCTCTCTACAATCTCTCTCTCTCTACAATTAATCTCTCTACAATCTCTCTCTACAATCTCTCTCTCCTTCTCTCTCTCTACAATCCCTCTCTCTCTACAATCTCTCTCTCTCTACAATCTCTCTCTCCTTCTCTCTCTCTACAATCCCTCTCTCTCTACAATCCCTCTCTCTCTACAATATCTCTCTCTCTACAATCTCTCTCTACAATCCCTCTCTCTCTACAATCTCTCTCTCTCTACAATCTCTCTCTCCTTCTCTCTCTCGACTATCCATCTCTTGACAATCCCTCTCTCTACAATCTCTCTCTCTACAATCTCTCTCGCTACAATCCCTCTCTCTACAGTCTCTCTCTCTCCTCTCTCTCTACAATTCCTCTCTCTACAATCCCTCTCTCTACAATCTCTCTTTCTACATTCTTTCTCTCTCTCCAATCTCTCTCTCTCTATACAATCTCTCTCTTTACAATTTCTCTCTCTACAACCTCTCTCGCTACAATCTCTCTCTCTACAATCGCTCTCTCTACAATCCCTCTTTCTCCTTCTCTCTCTCTAAAATCTCTCTCTCTAAAATCTCTCTCTCTACAATCTCTCTCTCTACAATCTCTCTCTCTCTACAATCTCGCTCTCTACAATCCCTCTCTCTACAATCTCTCTCTCTACAATCTCTCTCTCTACAATCTCTCTCTCTACAATCTCTCTCTCTCTACAATCTCTCTCGCCACAATCTCTGTCTTCTTCTCTATCTCTACAATCCCTCTCCCTCTCTCTCTACAATCGCTCTTTCTACAATCTCTCTCTCTACAATCACTCTCTCTACAATCTCTCTCTCTCCAATCCCTCTCTCTACAGTCTCTCTCTCTCCTCTCTCTCTACAATTCCTCTCTCTACAATCCCTCTCTCTACAATCTCTCTTTCTACAATCTCTCTATCTCTACAATCTCTCTCTCTACAATCTCTCTCTCTACAATCTCTCTCTCTACAACTCTCTCTACAACCTCTCTCGCTACAATCTCTCTCTCTCTACAATCTCTCTCTCTACAATCGCTCTCTCTCCTTCTCTCTCTCTAAAATCTCCCTCTCTAAAATCTCTCACTCTACAATCTCTCTCTCGACAATCCCTCTCTCGACAATCCCTCTCTCTACAATCTCTCTCTCTCTACAATCCCTCTCTCTACAATCTCTCTCTACAGTCTCTCTCTCCCTCTCTCTACAAACTCTCTCTCTACAATCTCCCTCTCTACCATCTCTCTCTCTACAACCGCTCTCTCTACAAACCCTCTCTCTACAATCTCTCAGTCCTTCTCTCTCTCTACAATCCCTCTCTCTACAATCTCTCTCTCTCATGCTCTCTCCCTATCTACAGTATCTCTCTGTCTACAATCTCTCTCTCTCTACAATCTCTCTCACTCCTCCTCTCTCTCTACAATCTCTGTCTCTACAATCTCTCTCTCTACAATCTCTCTCTCTACTTCTCTCTCTCTCTCTACAATCTCTCTCTCTACAATCTCTCTCTCCACAATCTCTCTCTCTCTACAATCTCTCTCTCAACAATCTCTCTCTACAATCTCTCTCTCTACAATCTCTCTCTCTCTACATTCTCTCTCTCTACAATCCCTCTCTCTACAATCGCTCTCTATCTACAATCTCTCTCTCTACAATCTCTCTCTCTACAATCTCTCTCTCTCTACAATCTCTCTCACTCCTCCTCTCTGTCTACAATCTCTGTCTCTACAATCTCTCTCTCCACAATCTCTCTCTCTACTTCTCTCTCTCTCTACAATCTCTCTCTCTACAATCTCTCACTCCACAATCTCTCTCTCTCTACAATCTCTCTCTCAACAATCTCTCTCTACAATCTCTCTCTCTACAATCTCTCTCTCTCTCTACATTCTCTCTCTCTACAATCCCTCTCTCTACAATCTCTCTATCAACAATCTCTCTCTCTCTACAATCTCTCTCTCTACAATCTCTCTCTCTACAATCTCTCGACAATCCCTCTCTCTACAATCTCTCTCTCTCTACAATCTCTCTCTCTACAATATCTCTCTCTACAATCTCTCTCTACAATCTCTCTCTCTACAATCTCTCTCTCTCTACATTGTCTCTCTCTACAATCTCTCTCTCTCTACAATCTCTCTCTCTACATTCTCTCTCTCTACAATCCCTCTCTCTACAATCTCTCTCTCTCTACAATCTCTCTCTGTACAATCTCCCTCTCTACAATCTCTCTCTCTCTACAATCTCTCTCTCTACAATCTCTCTCTCTCTCTACAATCCCTCTCTCTACAATCTCTCTCTCTCTACAATCTCGCTCTCTACAATATCTCTCCGTACAATCTCTCTCTACAATCTCTCTCCACAATCTCTCTCTCTCTACATTCTCTCTCTCTACAATCCCTCTCTCTAGAATCTCTGTCTCTCGACAATCTCTCTCTTTTTACAATCTCTCTCTCTACAATCTCTTTCTCTCCAATCTCTCTCTTCTTCTCTCTCTATACAATCCCTCACACTCTCTCTCAACAATCACTCTCTCTACAATCTCTCTCTCTACAATCTCTCTCTCTACAATCTCTCTCTCTACAATCCCTCTCTCTACCATCTCTCTCTACAATCTCTCTCTCTACAATCTCTCTCTCTACAATCTCTCTCTCTACAATCTCTCTCTCTCTACATTGTCTCTCTCTACAATCTCTCTCTCTCTACAATCTCTCTCTCTACATTCTCTCTCTCTACAATCCCTCTCTCTACAATCTCTCTCTCTCTACAATCTCTCTCTGTACAATCTCCCTCTCTACAATCTCTCTCTCTCTACAATCTCTCTCTCTACAATCTCTCTCTCTCTCTACAATCCCTCTCTCTACAATCTCTCTCTCTCTACAATCTCGCTCTCTACAATATCTCTCCGTACAATCTCTCTCTACAATCTCTCTCCACAATCTCTCTCTCTCTACATTCTCTCTCTCTACAATCCCTCTCTCTAGAATCTCTGTCTCTCGACAATCTCTCTCTTTTTACAATCTCTCTCTCTACAATCTCTTTCTCTCCAATCTCTCTCTTCTTCTCTCTCTATACAATCCCTCACACTCTCTCTCAACAATCACTCTCTCTACAATCTCTCTCTCTACAATCTCTCTCTCTACAATCTCTCTCTCTACAATCCCTCTCTCTACCATCTCTCTCTACAATCTCTCTCTCTACAATCTCTCTCTCTACAATCTCTCTCTCTCCAATCCCTCTCTCTACAGTCTCTCTCTCTCCTCTCTCTCTACTATTCCTCTCTCTACAATCCCTCTCTCTACAATCTCTCTTTCTACAATCTCTCTATCTCTACAATCTCTCTCTCTCTATACAATCTCCCTCTTTACAATCTCTCTCTCTACAACCTCTCTCACTCCAATCTCTCTCTCTCTCTAAATCTCTCTCTCTACAATTCCTCTCTCTCCTTCTCTCTCTCTAAAATCTCTCTCTCTAAAATCTCTCACTCTACAATCTTTCTCTCGACTATCCATCTCTCCACAATCCCTCTCTCTACAATCTCTCTCTCTACAATCTCGCTCGCTACAATCCCTCTCTCTACAGTCTCTCTCTCTCCTCTCTCTCTACAATTCCTCTCTCTACAATCTCTCTCTACAATCTCTCTCTCCACAATCTATCTCTCTCTACAATCTCTCTCTCCACAATCTCTGTCTTCTTCTCTATCTCTACAATCCCTCTCCCTCTCTCTCCACAATCTCTCTTTCTACAATCTCTCTCTCTACAATCACACTCTCTACAATCTATCTCTCTCCCTCTCTCTCTCTACAATCCCTCTCTCTACAATCCCTCTCTCTACCACCTCTCTCTACAATCTCTCTCTCCACAATCTCTCTCTCGAAAATCCCACTCTCTACAATCTCTCTCTCTCTAGAATCTCTCTCTCTCTCCACAATCTCTCTCTTCTTCTCTCTCTCTACAATCTCTCTCCTCTCTCTCTACAATCTCTCTCTCTACAATCTCTCTCTCTACAATCTCTCTCTCTACAACTCTCTCTACAACCTCTCTCACTACAATCTCTCTCTCTACAATCTCTCTCTCTACAATCCCTCTCTCTCCTTCTCTCTCTCTAAAAATCTCTCTCTCTAAAATCTCTCACTCTACAATCTCTCTCTCTCTACAATCCCTCTCTCTACAATCTCTCTCTGTACAATCTCTCTTTCTTTCTACAATCTCTCTCTACAGTCTCTCTCTCCCTCTCTCTACAAACTCTCTCTCTACAATCTCCCTCTCTACCATCTCTCAGTCCTTCTCTCTCTCTACAATCCCTCTCTCTACAATCTGTCTCTCTCCTGCTCTCTCTCTATCTACAATATCTCTCTGTCTACAATCTCTCTCTCTCTACAATCTCTCTCACTCCTCTCTCTCTACAATCTCTGTCTCTACAATCTCTCTCTCTACAATCTCTCTCTCTACTTCTCTCTCTCTCTCTACAATCTACAATCTCTCTCTCCACAATCTCTCTCTCTCTACAATCTCTCTCTCAACAATCTCTCTCTACAATCTCTGTCTCTACAATCTGTCTCTCTCTACATTCTCTCTCTCTACAATTCCTCTCTCTATAATCTCTCTCTATCTACAATCTCTCTCTCTACAATCTCTCTCTCTACAATCTCTCTCTCTACAATCTCTCTCACTCCTCCTCTCACTCTACAATCTCTGTCTCTACAATCTCTCTCTCTACAATCTCTCTCTCTACTCTCTCTCTCTCTCTCCACAATCTCTCTCTCTCTACAATCTCTCTCTCAACAATCTCTCTCTCTACAATCTCTCTCTCTCTACATTCTCTCTCTCTACAATCCCTCTCTCTACAATCTCTCTCTCTCTACAATCTCTCCCTCCACAATCTCTCTCTCTACAATCTCTCTCTCGACAATCTCTCTCTCTACAATCTCTCTCTCTCTACAATCTCTCTCTCTACAATATCTCTCTCTACAATCTCTCTCTCTACAATCTCTCTCTCTACAATCTCTCTCTACAATCTCTCTCTCTACAATCTCACAATCTCACTCTCTACAATCTCTCTCTCTCTACAATCTCTCTCTCTACAATCTCTCTCTCCACAATATCTCTCTCTCTCTGCAATCCCTCTCTACAATCTCTCTCTCTACAATCTCTCTCTCTCTACATTCTCTCTCTCTACAATCCCTCTCTCTAGAATCTCTCTCTCTCGACAATCTCTCTCTTTTTACAATCTCTCTCTCTACAATCTCTCTCTCTCCAATCTCTCTCTTCTTCTCTCTCTATACAATCCCTCACACTCTCTCTCAACAATCTCTCTCTCTACAATCTCTCTGTCTACAATCTCTCTCTCTACAATCTCTCTCTCTACAATCCCTCTCTCTACCATCTCTCTCTACAATCTCTCTCTCTACAATCTCTCTCTCTACAATCTCTCTCTCTCCAATCCCTCTCTCCTCTCTCTCAACAATTCCTCTCTCTACAATCCCTCTCTCTACAATCTCTCTTTCTACAATCTCTCTCTCTCTATACAATCTCTCTCTTTACAATCTCTCTCTCTACAACCTCTCTCACTACAATCTCTCTCTCTCTCTACAATCTCTCTCTCTACAATAACTCTCTCTCCTTCTCTCTCTCTAAAATCTCTCTCTCTAAAATCTCTCACTCTACAATCTCTCTCTCGACTATCCATCTCTCGACAATCCCTCTCTCTACAATCTCTCTCTCTCTACAATCTCTCTCGCTACAATCCCTCTCTCTACAGTCTCTCTCTCTCTCTTCTCTCTAAAATTCCTCTCTCTACAATCCCTCTTTCTACAATCTCTCTTTCTACATTCTCTCTCTCTCTCCAATCTCTCTCTCTATATACAATCTCTCTCTTTACAATTTCTCTCTCTACAACCTCTCTCGCTACAATCTCTCTCTAAAATCTCTCTCTCTACAATCCCTCTTTCTCCTTCTCTCTCTCTAAAATCTCTCTCTCTAAAATGTCTCTCTCTACAATCTCTCTCTCTACAATCTCTCTCTCTCTACAATCTCGCTCTCTACAATCCCTCTCTCTACAATCTCTCTCTCTACAATCTCTCTCTCTACAATCTCTCTCTCTACAATCTCTCTCTCTCTACAATCTCTCTCTCCACAATCTCTGTCTTCTTCTCTATCTCTACAATCCCTCTCCCGCTCTCTCTACAATCTCTCTTTCTACAATCTCTCTCTCTACAATCACTCTCTCTACAATCTATCTCTCTCCTCTCTCTCTACAATCCCTCTCTCTACAATCTCTCTCTCTACAATCTCTCTCTCTGCAATCTCTCTCTCTCTACATTCTCTCTCTCTCCACAATCTCTCTCTCTACAATCTCTCTCTACAATCTCTCTTTCTCTACAATCTCTCTCTCTGCAATCTCTCTCTCTCCTTCTCTCTCTCTACAATCTCTCTCTCTACAATCTCTCTCTCTACAATCTCTCTCTCTGCAATCTCTCTCTCTCTACAATCTCTCTCTCTCTCTCTCTCCACAATCTCTCTCTCTACAATCTCTCTCTACAATCTCTCTCTCTCTACAATCTCTCTCTCTACAATCTCTCTCTCTACAATCTCTCTCTACAACTTCTCTCGCTACAATCTCTCTCTCTCTACAATCTCTCTCTCTATAATCACGCTCTCTACAATCCCTCTCTCTCCTTCTCTCTCTCTATAATCTCTCTCTCTAAAATCTCTCACTCTACAATCTCTCTCTCTACATTCTCTCTCTATAATCTCTCTCTCGACAATCCCCCTCTCTTCTTCTCTCTCTCCTTAATCTCTCTCTAAAATCTCTCTCTACAATCTCTCTCTATCTCCTTCTCTCTCTCCACAATCTTTCTCTCTCTACAATCTCTCTCTCTACAATCTCTCTCTCTACAATCTCTCTCTCTCTACAATGACTCTCTCTACAATCTCTCTCTCCTTCTCTCTCTCTACAATCCCTCTCTCTCTACAATCTCCCTCTCTCTACAATCTCTCTCTCCTTCTCTCTCTCTACAATCCCTCTCTCTCTACAATCCCTCTCTCTCTACAATATCACTCTCTCTACAATCTCTCTCTACAATCTCTCTCTCCACAATCTCTCTCTCTCTACATTCTCCCTCTCTACAATCTCTCTCTCTACAATCTCTCCTCTACAATCTCTCTCTCTCTACAATGTCTCTCTCTACAATCCCTCTCTCTACCACCTCTCTCTACAATCTCTCTCTCCACAATCTCTCTCTCGAAAATCCCTCTCTCTACAATCTCTCTCTCTCTACAATCCCTCTCTCTCTACAATCTCTCTCTCTCTACAATCTCTCTCTCCTTCTCTCTCTCTACAATCCCTCTCTCTCTACAATATCTCTCTCTCTACAATCTCTCTCTACAATCTCTCTCTCCACAATCTCTCTCTCTCTACATTCTCTCTCTCTACAATCTCTCTCTCTACATTCTCTCTCTATAATCTCTCTCTCGACAATCCCTCTCTCTCCTTCTCTCTCTCCTTAATCTCTCTCTAAAATCTCTCTCTACAATCTCGCTCTATCTCCTTCTCTCTCTCGACAATCTTTCTCTCTCTACAATCTCTCTCTCTCTACAATCTCTCTCTCTACAATCCTCTCTACAATGACTCTCTCTACAATCTCTCTCTACAATCTCTCTCTCCTTCTCTCTCTCTACAATGCCTCTCTCTCTACAATCCCTCTCTCTCTACAATATCTCTCTCTCTACAATCTCTCTCTACAATCTCTCTCTCCACAATCTCTCTCTCTCTACATTCTCTCTCTCTACAATCTCTCTCTCTACAATCTCTCCTCTACAATCTCTCTCTCTCTACAATCTCTCTCTCTACAATCCCTCTCTCTATCACCTCTCTCTACAATCTCTCTCTCCACAATCTCTCTCTCTACAATCTCTCTCTACAATCTGTCTCTCTCTACAATCTCTCTCTCTACAATCTCTCTCTCTACAATCTCTCTCTACAACTTCTCTCACTACAATCTCTCTCTCTCTACAATCTCTCTCTCTATAATCGCGCTCTCTACAATCCCTCTCTCTCCTTCTCTCTCTCTAAAATCTCTCTCTCTAAAATCTCTCACTCTACAATCTCTCTCTCTACATTCTCTCTCTATAATCTCTCTCTCGACAATCCCTCTCTCAACTTCTCTCTCTCCTTAATCTCTCTCTAAATTCTCTCTCTACAATCTCTCTCTATCTCCTTCTCTCTCTCGACAATCTTTCTCTCTCTACAATCTCTCTCTCTCTACAATCTCTCTCTCTACATTCTCTCTCTATAATCTCTCTCTCGACAATCCCTCTCTACAATCTCTCTCTCCTTCTCTCTCTCTACAATCCCTCTCTCTCTACAATCTCTCTCTCTCTACAATCTCTCTCTCCTTCTCTCTCTCTACAATCCCTCTCTCTCTACAATCCCTCTCTCTCTACAATATCTCTCTCTCTACAATCTCTCTCTACAATCTCTCTCTCCACAATCTCTCTCTCTCTACATTCTCTCTCTCTACAATCTCTCTCTCTACAATCTCTCTCTATAATCTCTCTCTCGACAATCCCTCTCTCTCCTCTCTCTCCTTAATCGCTCTCTAAAATCTCTCTCTACAATCTCTCTCTATCTCCTTCTCTCTCTCGACAATCTTTCACTCTCTACAATCTCTCTCTCTACAATCTCTCTACAATCTCTCTCTCTCTCTACAATGACTCTCTCTCTGCAATCTCTCTCTACAATCTCTCTCTCCTTCTCTCTCTCTACAATCCCTCTCTCTCTACAATCTCTCTCCCACTACAATCTCTCTCTCTCTCCTCTCTCTCTACAATCCCTCTCTCTCTACAATATCTCTCTCTCTACAATCTCTCTCTACAATCTCTCTCTCCACAATCTCTCTCTACATTCTCTCTCTCTACAATCTCTCTCTCTACAATCTCTCCTCTACAATCTCTCTCTCTCTACAATCTCTCTCTCTACAATCCCTCTCTCTACCACCTCTCTCTACAATCTCTCTCTCTAAAATCTCTCACTCTACAATCTCTCTCTCTACATTCTCTCTCTATAATCTCTCTCTCGACAATCCCCCTCTCTTCTTCTCTCTCTCCTTAATCTCTCTCTAAAATCCCTCTCTACAATCTCTCTCTATCTCCTTCTCTCTCTCGACAATCTTTCTCTCTCTACAATCTCTCTCTCTACAATCTCTCTCTCTACAATCTCTCTCTCTCTACAATGACTCTCTCTACAATCTCTCTCTCTACAATCTCTCTCTCCTTCTCTCTCTCTACAATCCCTCTCTCTCTACAATCTCTCTCTCTCTACAATCTCTCTCTCCTTCTCTCTCTCTACAATCCCTCTCTCTCTACAATCCCTCTCTCTCTACAATATCACTCTCTCTACAATCTCTTTCTACAATCTCTCTCTCCACAATCTCTCTCTCTCTACATTCTCTCTCTCTACAATCTCTCTCTCTACAATCTCTCCTCTACAATCTCTCTCTCTCTACAATGTCTCTCTCTACAATCCCTCTCTCTACCACCTCTCTCTACAATCTCTCTCTCCACAATCTCTCTCTCGAAAATCCCTCTCTCTACAATCTCTCTCTCTCAACAACCTCTCTCTCCACAATCTCTCTCTCTCTCTCTCTCTCCACAATCTCTCTCTCTACAATCTCTCTCTACAATCTCTCTCTCTCTACAATCCCTCTCTCTCTACAATCTCTCTCTCTCTACAATCTCTCTCTCCTTCTCTCTCTCTACAATCCCTCTCTCTCTACAATCCCTCTCTCTCTACAATATCTCTCTCTCTACAATCTCTCTCTACAATCTCTCTCTCCACAATCTCTCTCTCTCTACATTCTCTCTCTCTACAATCTCTCTCTCTACATTCTCTCTCTATAATCTCTCTCTCGACAATCCCTCTCTCTCCTTCTCTCTCTCCTTAATCTCTCTCTAAAATCTCTCTCTACAATCTCGCCCTATCTCCTTCTCTCTCTCGACAATCTTTCTCTCTCTACAATCTCTCTCTCTCTACAATCTCTCTCTCTACAATCTCTCTCTACAATGACTCTCTCTACAATCTCTCTCTACAATCTCTCTCTCCTTCTCTCTCTCTACAATGCCTCTCTCTCTACAATCCCTCTCTCTCTACAATATCTCTCTCTCTACAATCTCTCTCTACAATCTCTCTCTCCACAATCTCTCTCTCTCTACATTCTCTCTCTCTACAATCTCTCTCTACAATCTCTCCTCTACAATCTCTCTCTCTCTACAATCTCTCTCTCTACAATCCCTCTCTCTATCACCTCTCTCTACAATCTCTCTCTCCACAATCTCTCTCTCTACAATCTCTCTCTACAATCTGTCTCTCTCTACAATCTCTCTCTCTACAATCTCTCTCTCTACAATCTCTCTCTACAACTTCTCTCACTACAATCTCTCTCTCTCTACAATCTCTCTCTCTATAATCGCGCTCTCTACAATCCCTCTCTCTCCTTCTCTCTCTCTAAAATCTCTCTCTCTAAAATCTCTCACTCTACAATCTCTCTCTCTACATTCTCTCTCTATAATCTCTCTCTCGACAATCCCTCTCTCAACTTCTCTCTCTCCTTAATCTCTCTCTAAATTCTCTCTCTACAATCTCTCTCTATCTCCTTCTCTCTCTCGACAATCTTTCTCTCTCTACAATCTCTCCTCTCTCTACAATCTCTCTCTCTACATTCTCTCTCTATAATCTCTCTCTCGACAATCCCTCTCTACAATCTCTCTCTCCTTCTCTCTCTCTACAATCCCTCTCTCTCTACAATCTCTCTCTCTCTACAATCTCTCTCTCCTTCTCTCTCTCTACAATCCCTCTCTCTCTACAATCCCTCTCTACAATATCTCTCTCTCTACAATCTCTCTCTACAATCTCTCTCTCCACAATCTCTCTCTCTCTACATTCTCTCTCTCTACAATCTCTCTCTCTACAATCTCTCTCTATAATCTCTCTCTCGACAATCCCTCTCTCTCCTTCTCTCTCTCCTTAATCTCTCTCTAAAATCTCTCTCTACAATCTCTCTCTATCTCCTTCTCTCTCTCGACAATCTTTCACTCTCTACAATCTCTCTCTCTACAATCTCTCTCTCTACAATCTCTCTCTCTCTCTACAATGACTCTCTCTCTGCAATCTCTCTCTACAATCTCTCTCTCCTTCTCTCTCTCTACAATCCTCTCTCTCTACAATCTCTCTCCCACTACAATCTCTCTCTCCTTCTCTCTCTCTACAATCCCTCTCTCTCTACAATCCCTCTCTCTCTACAATATCTCTCTCTCTACAATCTCTCTCTACAATCTCTCTCTCCACAATCTCTCTCTCTACATTCTCTCTCTCTACAATCTCTCTCTCTACAATCTCTCCTCTACAATTCTCTCTCTCTACAATCTCTCTCTCTACAATCCCTCTCTCTACCACCTCTCTCTACAATCTCTCTCTCCACAATCTCTCTCTCGAAAATCCCTCTCTCTACAATCTCTCTCTCTCTACAATCTCTCTCTCCACAATCTCTCTCTCTCTCTCTCTCCACAATCTCTCTCTCTACAATCTCTCTCTACAATCTCTCTCTCTCTACAATCTCTCTCTCTACAATCTCTCTCTCTACAATCTCTCTCTACAACTTCTCTCGCTACAATATCTCTCTACAATCTCTCTCTCTATAATCGCGCTCTCTACAATCCTCTCTCTCCTTCTCTCTCTCTAAAATCTCTCTCTCTAAAATCTCTCACTCTACAATCTCTCTCTCTACATTCTCTCTCTATAATCTCTCTCTCGACAATCGCTCTCTCTCCTTCTCTCTCTCCTTAATCTCTCTCTAAAATCTCTCTCTACAATCTCTCTCTATCTCCTTCTCTCTCTCGACAATCTTTCTCTCTCTACAATCTCTCTCTCTCTACAATCTCTCTCTCTACAATCTCTCTCTCTCTACAATTACTCTCTCTACAATCTCTCTCTACAATCTCTCTCTCCTTCTCTCTCTCTACAATCCCTCTCTCTCTACAATCTCTCCTCTACAATCTCTCTCTCTCTCTACAATCTCTCTCTCTACAATCCCTCTCTCTACCACCTCTCTCTACAATCTCTCTCTCCACAATCTCTCTCTCTCTCTACAATCTCTCTCTACAATCCCTCTCTCTCCTTCTCTCTCTCTAAAATCTCTTTCTCTATAATCTCTCACTCTACAATCTCTCTCTCGACTATCCATCTCTCGACAATCCCTCTCTCTACAATCTCTCTCTCTACAATCTCTCTCGCTACAATCCCTCTCTCTACAGTCTCTCTCTCTCCTCTCTCTCTACAATTCCTCTCTCTACAATCCCTCTCTCTACAATCTCTCTTTCTACATTCTCTCTCTCTCTCCAATCTCTCTCTCTCTATACAATCTCTCTCTTTACAATTTCTCTCTCTAGAACCTCTCTCGCTACAATCTCTCTCTCTACAATCTCTCTCTCTACAATCCCTCTTTCTCCTTCTCTCTCTCTAAAATCTCTCTCTCTAAAATCTCTCTCTCTCCTTCTCTCTCTCTACAATCTCTCTCTCTACAATCTCTCTCTACAACTTCTCTCGGTACAATCTCTCTCTCTCTACAATCTCTCTCTCTATAATCGCGCTCTCTACAATCCATCTCTCTCCTTCTCTCTCTCTAAAATCTCTCTCTCTAAAATCTCTCTCTATAGTCTCCCTCTATCTCCTTCTCTCTCTCGACAATCTTTCTCTCTCTACAATCTCTCTCTCTCTACAATTACTCTCTCTACAATCTCTCTCTACAATCCCTCTCTCCTTCTCTCTCTCTACAATCCTCTCTCTCTACAATCCCTCTCTCTCTACAATCTCTCTCTTTCTACAGTCTCT
>NW_027253097.1:0-18021 GCF_044704955.1 Pristiophorus japonicus | reverse complement strand
CTGGCAAACCCTACACACTGGCAAACCCTACACACTGGCAAACCCTACACACTGGCAAACCCTACACACTGGCAAACCCTACACACTGGCAAACCCTACACACTGGCAAACCCTACACACTGGCAAACCCTACACACTGGCAAACCCTACACACTGGCAAACCCTACACACTGGCAAACCCTACACACTGGCAAACCCTACACACTGGCAAACCCTACACACTGGCAAACCCTACACACTGGCAAACCCTACACACTGGCAAACCCTACACACTGGCAAACCCTACACACTGGCAAACCCTACACACTGGCAAACCCTACACACTGGCAAACCCTACACACTGGCAAACCCTACACACTGGCAAACCCTACACACTGGCAAACCCTACACACTGGCAAACCCTACACACTGGCAAACCCTACACACTGGCAAACCCTACACACTGGCAAACCCTACACACTGGCAAACCCTACACACTGGCAAACCCTACACACTGGCAAACCCTACACACTGGCAAACCCTACACACTGGCAAACCCTACACACTGGCAAACCCTACACACTGGCAAACCCTACACACTGGCAAACCCTACACACTGGCAAACCCTACACACTGGCAAACCCTACACACTGGCAAACCCTACACACTGGCAAACCCTACACACTGGCAAACCCTACACACTGGCAAACCCTACACACTGGCAAACCCTACACACTGGCAAACCCTACACACTGGCAAACCCTACACACTGGCAAACCCTACACACTGGCAAACCCTACACACTGGCAAACCCTACACACTGGCAAACCCTACACACTGGCAAACCCTACACACTGGCAAACCCTACACACTGGCAAACCCTACACACTGGCAAACCCTACACACTGGCAAACCCTACACACTGGCAAACCCTACACACTGGCAAACCCTACACACTGGCAAACCCTACACACTGGCAAACCCTACACACTGGCAAACCCTACACACTGGCAAACCCTACACACTGGCAAACCCTACACACTGGCAAACCCTACACACTGGCAAACCCTACACACTGGCAAACCCTACACACTGGCAAACCCTACACACTGGCAAACCCTACACACTGGCAAACCCTACACACTGGCAAACCCTACACACTGGCAAACCCTACACACTGGCAAACCCTACACACTGGCAAACCCTACACACTGGCAAACCCTACACACTGGCAAACCCTACACACTGGCAAACCCTACACACTGGCAAACCCTACACACTGGCAAACCCTACACACTGGCAAACCCTACACACTGGCAAACCCTACACACTGGCAAACCCTACACACTTGCAAACCCTACACACTTGCAAACCCTACACACTTGGCAAACCTACACACACTTGCAAACCCTACACACTTGCAAACCCTACACACTTGCAAACCCTACACACTTGCAAACCCTACACACTTGCAAACCCTACACACTTGCAAACCCTACACACTTGCAAACCCTACACACTTGCAAACCCTACACACTTGCAAACCCTACACACTTGCAAACCCTACACACTTGCAAACCCTACACACTTGCAAACCCTACACACTTGCAAACCCTACACACTTGCAAACCCTACACACTTGCAAACCCTACACACTTGCAAACCCTACACACTTGCAAACCCTACACACTTGCAAACCCTACACACTTGCAAACCCTACACACTTGCAAACCCTACACACTTGCAAACCCTACACACTTGCAAACCCTACACACTTGCAAACCCTACACACTTGCAAACCCTACACACTTGCAAACCCTACACACTTGCAAACCCTACACACTTGCAAACCCTACACACTTGCAAACCCTACACACTTGCAAACCCTACACACTTGCAAACCCTACACACTTGCAAACCCTACACACTTGCAAACCCTACACACTTGCAAACCCTACACACTTGCAAACCCTACACACTTGCAAACCCTACACACTTGCAAACCCTACACACTTGCAAACCCTACACACTTGCAAACCCTACACACTTGCAAACCCTACACACTTGCAAACCCTACACACTTGCAAACCCTACACACTTGCAAACCCTACACACTTGCAAACCCTACACACTTGCAAACCCTACACACTTGCAAACCCTACACACTTGCAAACCCTACACACTTGCAAACCCTACACACTTGCAAACCCTACACACTTGCAAACCCTACACACTTGCAAACCCTACACACTTGCAAACCCTACACACTTGCAAACCCTACACACTTGCAAACCCTACACACTTGCAAACCCTACACACTTGCAAACCCTACACACTTGCAAACCCTACACACTTGCAAACCCTACACACTTGCAAACCCTACACACTTGCAAACCCTACACACTTGCAAACCCTACACACTTGCAAACCCTACACACTTGCAAACCCTACACACTTGCAAACCCTACACACTTGCAAACCCTACACACTTGCAAACCCTACACACTTGCAAACCCTACACACTTGCAAACCCTACACACTTGCAAACCCTACACACTTGCAAACCCTACACACTTGCAAACCCTACACACTTGCAAACCCTACACACTTGCAAACCCTACACACTTGCAAACCCTACACACTTGCAAACCCTACACACTTGCAAACCCTACACACTTGCAAACCCTACACACTTGCAAACCCTACACACTTGCAAACCCTACACACTTGCAAACCCTACACACTTGCAAACCCTACACACTTGCAAACCCTACACACTTGCAAACCCTACACACTTGCAAACCCTACACACTTGCAAACCCTACACACTTGCAAACCCTACACACTTGCAAACCCTACACACTTGCAAACCCTACACACTTGCAAACCCTACACACTTGCAAACCCTACACACTTGCAAACCCTACACACTTGCAAACCCTACACACTTGCAAACCCTACACACTTGCAAACCCTACACACTTGCAAACCCTACACACTTGCAAACCCTACACACTTGCAAACCCTACACACTTGCAAACCCTACACACTTGCAAACCCTACACACTTGCAAACCCTACACACTTGCAAACCCTACACACTTGCAAACCCTACACACTTGCAAACCCTACACACTTGCAAACCCTACACACTTGCAAACCCTACACACTTGCAAACCCTACACACTTGCAAACCCTACACACTTGCAAACCCTACACACTTGCAAACCCTACACACTTGCAAACCCTACACACTTGCAAACCCTACACACTTGCAAACCCTACACACTTGCAAACCCTACACACTTGCAAACCCTACACACTTGCAAACCCTACACACTTGCAAACCCTACACACTTGCAAACCCTACACACTTGCAAACCCTACACACTTGCAAACCCTACACACTTGCAAACCCTACACACTTGCAAACCCTACACACTTGCAAACCCTACACACTTGCAAACCCTACACACTTGCAAACCCTACACACTTGCAAACCCTACACACTTGCAAACCCTACACACTTGCAAACCCTACACACTTGCAAACCCTACACACTTGCAAACCCTACACACTTGCAAACCCTACACACTTGCAAACCCTACACACTTGCAAACCCTACACACTTGCAAACCCTACACACTTGCAAACCCTACACACTTGCAAACCCTACACACTTGCAAACCCTACACACTTGCAAACCCTACACACTTGCAAACCCTACACACTTGCAAACCCTACACACTTGCAAACCCTACACACTTGCAAACCCTACACACTTGCAAACCCTACACACTTGCAAACCCTACACACTTGCAAACCCTACACACTTGCAAACCCTACACACTTGCAAACCCTACACACTTGCAAACCCTACACACTTGCAAACCCTACACACTTGCAAACCCTACACACTTGCAAACCCTACACACTTGCAAACCCTACACACTTGCAAACCCTACACACTTGCAAACCCTACACACTTGCAAACCCTACACACTTGCAAACCCTACACACTTGCAAACCCTACACACTTGCAAACCCTACACACTTGCAAACCCTACACACTTGCAAACCCTACACACTTGCAAACCCTACACACTTGCAAACCCTACACACTTGCAAACCCTACACACTTGCAAACCCTACACACTTGCAAACCCTACACACTTGCAAACCCTACACACTTGCAAACCCTACACACTTGCAAACCCTACACACTTGCAAACCCTACACACTTGCAAACCCTACACACTTGCAAACCCTACACACTTGCAAACCCTACACACTTGCAAACCCTACACACTTGCAAACCCTACACACTTGCAAACCCTACACACTTGCAAACCCTACACACTTGCAAACCCTACACACTTGCAAACCCTACACACTTGCAAACCCTACACACTTGCAAACCCTACACACTTGCAAACCCTACACACTTGCAAACCCTACACACTTGCAAACCCTACACACTTGCAAACCCTACACACTTGCAAACCCTACACACTTGCAAACCCTACACACTTGCAAACCCTACACACTTGCAAACCCTACACACTTGCAAACCCTACACACTTGCAAACCCTACACACTTGCAAACCCTACACACTTGCAAACCCTACACACTTGCAAACCCTACACACTTGCAAACCCTACACACTTGCAAACCCTACACACTTGCAAACCCTACACACTTGCAAACCCTACACACTTGCAAACCCTACACACTTGCAAACCCTACACACTTGCAAACCCTACACACTTGCAAACCCTACACACTTGCAAACCCTACACACTTGCAAACCCTACACACTTGCAAACCCTACACACTTGCAAACCCTACACACTTGCAAACCCTACACACTTGCAAACCCTACACACTTGCAAACCCTACACACTTGCAAACCCTACACACTTGCAAACCCTACACACTTGCAAACCCTACACACTTGCAAACCCTACACACTTGCAAACCCTACACACTTGCAAACCCTACACACTTGCAAACCCTACACACTTGCAAACCCTACACACTTGCAAACCCTACACACTTGCAAACCCTACACACTTGCAAACCCTACACACTTGCAAACCCTACACACTTGCAAACCCTACACACTTGCAAACCCTACACACTTGCAAACCCTACACACTTGCAAACCCTACACACTTGCAAACCCTACACACTTGCAAACCCTACACACTTGCAAACCCTACACACTTGCAAACCCTACACACTTGCAAACCCTACACACTTGCAAACCCTACACACTTGCAAACCCTACACACTTGCAAACCCTACACACTTGCAAACCCTACACACTTGCAAACCCTACACACTTGCAAACCCTACACACTTGCAAACCCTACACACTTGCAAACCCTACACACTTGCAAACCCTACACACTTGCAAACCCTACACACTTGCAAACCCTACACACTTGCAAACCCTACACACTTGCAAACCCTACACACTTGCAAACCCTACACACTTGCAAACCCTACACACTTGCAAACCCTACACACTTGCAAACCCTACACACTTGCAAACCCTACACACTTGCAAACCCTACACACTTGCAAACCCTACACACTTGCAAACCCTACACACTTGCAAACCCTACACACTTGCAAACCCTACACACTTGCAAACCCTACACACTTGCAAACCCTACACACTTGCAAACCCTACACACTTGCAAACCCTACACACTTGCAAACCCTACACACTTGCAAACCCTACACACTTGCAAACCCTACACACTTGCAAACCCTACACACTTGCAAACCCTACACACTTGCAAACCCTACACACTTGCAAACCCTACACACTTGCAAACCCTACACACTTGCAAACCCTACACACTTGCAAACCCTACACACTTGCAAACCCTACACACTTGCAAACCCTACACACTTGCAAACCCTACACACTTGCAAACCCTACACACTTGCAAACCCTACACACTTGCAAACCCTACACACTTGCAAACCCTACACACTTGCAAACCCTACACACTTGCAAACCCTACACACTTGCAAACCCTACACACTTGCAAACCCTACACACTTGCAAACCCTACACACTTGCAAACCCTACACACTTGCAAACCCTACACACGCAATTTAACTTAGTAGTTAACACTGCATTGAAACAGTTTCATAGAAACATAGAAACATAGAAAATAGGTGCAGGAGCAGGCCATTCAGCCCTTCTAGCCTGCACCGCCATTCAATTAGTTCATGGCTGAACATGAAACTTCAGTACCCACTTCCTGCTTTCACGCCATGCCCCTTGATCCCCCGAGTAGTAAGGACTTCATCTAACTCCCTTTTGAATATATTTAATGAATTGGCCTCAACTACTTTCTGTGGTAGAGAATTCCACAGGTTCACCACTCTCTGGGTGAAGAAGTTTCTCCTTATCTCGGTCCTAAATGGCTTACCCCTTATCCTTAGACTGTGACCCCTGGTTCTGGACTTCCCCAACATTGGGAACATTCTTCCTGCATCCAACCTGTCCAAACCCGTCAGAATTTTAAACGTTTCTATGAGGTCCCCTCTCACTCTTCTGAACTCCAGTGAATACAAGCCCAGTTGATCCAGTCTTTCTTGATAGGTCAGTCCCACCATTGCGGGAATCAGTCTGGTGAATCTTCGCTGCACTCCCTCAATAGCAAGAATGTCCTTCCTCAAGTTAGGAGACCAAAACTGTACACAATACTCCAGGTGTGGCCTCACCAAGGCCCTGTACAACTGTAGCAACACCTCCCTGCCCCTGTACTCAAATCCCCTCGCTATGAAGGCCAACATGCCATTTGCTTTCTTAACCGCCTGCTGTACCTGCATGCCAACCTTCAATGACTGATGTACCATGACACCCAGGTCTCGTTGCACCTTCCCTTTTCCTAATCTGTCACCATTCAGATAATAGTCTGTCTCTGTTTTTACCACCAAAGTGGATAACCTCACATTTATCCACATTATACTTCATCTGCCACGCATTTGCCCACTCACCTAACCTATCCAAGTCACTCTGTAGCCTCATAGCATCCTCCTCGTAGCTCACACTGCCACCCAACTTAGTGTCATCCGCAAATTTGGAGATACTGCATTTGATCCCCTTTTTCAGATCACACTCCTTTCCCAGCCAGTGCACGTGGGGTCTATAGTACACTGCCAGTTGTGGTCAACACTTTCAAGCCATGTGGACTCACTTGATAACTATTATTTCTTGTGTAACATTTTGAAGCACTTTATCGAAAACATTGTTAATCCATTCTAGGTCCACTGGTTCCCCTTTACCTACCCACTAGTTACATTCTCAAACAAATCTTAAACACTCCCACCCTTGCATTGTTTCATACAATTACCTGGCTTCCCACCCCCCACTCCTGATGATTACTTGGGACCAAGTTTAGTTGGTTGCATTGGTGTGACCTCCCAATGTAATGGACACCCCCAAGATTGAGTTCCTGTATAATTCCCAAAAGGTCATTCAGGAACCTGTCCAAAATCACTTTCTTAGTTTGTCAGTTAAAGTGGGATCCAATTTCGTGAAATTGGCTGATCCTGAGGTGGCCAGAGTGCTGACAAAATCCACCTGCACACAATGCCACGATCGACAGGTATGTCCCAGGAGAGCCTTGCGAGTGCCAGGTTTGTAATCTGCACACAAACTGTTATCCCCTATATCTGCCCTCAAATGGGCCCATCATCTCATCTACTTCATTCCAAGTGGTTTCTGTTCAGATGTCTTACCAATTGCAACCTTTCTTCCAGATGGTCACCACCTTAACAAAAGAAACCAAATCTATTGTGGTTCTGCTCAAGAGCCCAAGGAGTTAGTCAAATCTTAACATTCCTTCTTCATCATGGACAAATTCACTTAAAATTAAAGGAACGTTCATTTAATCATGTGCAATATCTTTAATTGAATTGGGAAATTCAGGTGAATTAAAACATTAATTGCAGAATGAAGAAAATACCTGTCAGTGGAAAGGATTAACTTCTTTAGGTTTAAAAGGCAGAACAAATCATCGTCACTACGTGAATTTAATAGCTTTTTCAAACCAACAAATACACTTTTCCTTGAAAAAATTACTAGCGTTTCTTTTCTCAATGCAAAAGTCGTGTCTGGAATGAGGGACATTCACACTTTGAAATAATCAGAATTTCACCATGTCCACAATGAAAGTCGGGTTCTCATTAGGTTAATTAACCTCAATAACACCATTTGCATTTCCAATGGATACCAGACTTTCTCCTTTCCAAATCAAATTGGCAGAGAGTACTTGGTTATGGTTCGAATTTTTAAACTAAATTCATAGCATCTAACTTCAAGGGTAAAGCTTATCTTATGCACAATAGGTCTTTGTTGCTCCATAAATTGTGATCAAAATAAAACTGCACCCAAGTTTAACTCAACTGACGTTCAATTAAGGCTACACTATCATGAAACTTCTCACATCCAGTGCACCAGCACAAAGGTTCAAAAACTGTCCGAAACGTTGGCCATAGCTAAAGGAAACACTTATTTTAAATACAGGCTGACAAAATATTCTTCAACTCCAAACATTGACAATTTGGAAAGCTGACACACTTAAACTGAAACGTTTAAAACATTCTTTAAGTTTACACAGGTATTTGGACTGGGCAGTCCATTCATGCCTGGATTTCCTTACAATTCTGCCTATGCACTCTGAATCTTTCCTCGAGATGCCTCATCCACGTGGTCACGTTTCACAGCAACTCGGGTGAAATCCTTTTGGCAGTGGAGCCTCAGTCTTCCCACAATACTGAAGGTGCCTTCACCCTCCAGTTAAAATAATCCCGGGGAGCATTCGCACAAGGCGATGAGGGGTGTGTCTCCCTCATGCAACGAGCTTCTCGATTACAGAGCAAGGCAAAAGGCATCGTGCATTTGTTCTGCCATCTCTTACTTCATGGGGATTGAAGCTAACTGCTACCATGATAATTGAAGGATATCCTGCTTAAACAATTTGAAGGACTAATACCATAACAAAGTTTTTTAAAAGTAAGATTTTCTTGTAGAAATAAGATTGTATTTTTCATTGTTTAGAACTCAACAGTAGATAGCATACTGGTTCTTTAAAAATAAAGCTCTATTTTTGAATAGTCATTCTTCTGTATCAACTCACGAACCACATCAAGTACACTTTTGGTGGAGGTACATTACAGATGAGACCCCGGGCCCATACAATATCCATGATAATTGCAATCAGGCTAAAACTAACTAAAAAATGATCTGCAGGATCGTAACATTCTCGGGTTGTTCCGTTCAGGAGAAATAGTCCAGAGACCCATTTAGCAACTTTAGGATTCTGCTACCCCCAACCAGATAGACTCAAATGGGCCAAGTTTGTAATAGTCGTCACCAGGGGAAGTGGAGGAGGGGTGCCTCACACAGGGGGAGGGGTGCAGACTATGGTTAGGGTTTTATGATCACTGCACACCAGGTCCATGACCACAGACACGATGAAGATCACTATCTTTAGCCTGGCCAAACCATTCTCTGCTCCATTTGGATCCTAATACCGATAACAGCATGACATCACACACCGGAAATCCATGACACTAGTCAAGACTGCAGATTACTGCCATCACCCTGGATGGATAAATCACCATCCAGGCCATTCAAAACAAAACAAAATACCAATAATCTACACGGACAAACTGTTATCCAGGCCATTTGGAGCCCGACACTTGTAGCAACGATGGAGAGCGGGATAACACTTACAGAATTCAAGAATCCGTAACTTCCACTTTTGATCGGCTCACGCTGTCCGAAGCTTACTCAGATTTTCAATCGTCTTAACCAAACTTTTATTTCTATGAGCCCTAACTTTCCTGCCACTTCAATTTAACTCTCTACCACAGGCAGGCATTGAACAGACGAGACCAAAGTCGAAAGGGCAGCAAGCCAAGGCCACACAAGGTCAACAGTGGCCATCTGAACTAAAACAAGCGCCCCAGGGCCGTCCCTATCTCAAAGCCAACCGAAACATCCTGCGTGGCCACTTTCTAGCAAACGTTTTAGATTCGGTTTTTCTTAAAAGGCTAAAAATACAACTGCATTAACTAGCACATAAATAAACCATTTTGTAGGTCTAAAATTGGGAAGGGATAAGAAAGCGATTGATTTAGGAAAGGAATAGGCCCAACGTGTTTTTCCCATGCTAGGGCACATCAGGGGCCAAAAAAGACAAAAAGAAAGGGAAGGATTTCAGAGGGGATAGGGTTTAAGGATTACATTTTAGGAAGGATTGAAAAAACTTAAGAGCAAAAAAACAGCACTCCTACCCAACTCAGACTGCTCTGACACTATCCCCTTCTGCCACCGGAAGTAATCTGAGCAAACAAGTCCCAGAGATCGGTATTTAAGCTCAATAAGCTCCTCCCATAAAACCAGGTGATATGATCACCTATTATAAAATTAACCCTATGCACTACAGCCAATACCTAAAAAAGGTGGCTGACATTATTCTTTTTTAGTTTACCCATGGAAGCAGAACTTTAAATATAGTTACCAAGGAACCATTTTTGTGTATATATTTTGTTTCCTGCCTGGTGTTTGACCGCATGAGAATGGCAACGAATGCATGTCCACCACTCCTACATAACAGCAGCACCTGCTTATATCACCCACTGTAGGAAAACCAGAATTCAATTATCTACTGAACATAATTCAGCTATTTCAAATTATAAACATATTTCACTAGCTGGTATTCAGTGGTCACGACAAATCCATACCTACATCAGTTCTCAGACGAAAAATATATGCTTATATCACCCACCATCTGAAGATCATATAAAGTTTAAAGTCACAGCTCCTTTGAACTGCACATTTGGACTACTCTTGCTTTCCAAGGTTGCTCAGGTTTGGTGGCTTAATCGGGACTTCAGCCTAGGGGAGCGTGTTAACTTGCAGGGCTAGGTATTTGTTGATCACTGCACATTAGGTCCATGACCAGAGATGCGGTAAAGACGGCTCTACATCCTAGCATGGACAAACTGTTCTCCGGGCCATTTGAATCCTCATACCTGTAGCTACATGCCACATCACTGGACAGGATAAAGACGGCAGATTACTGCCATCACCCTGGATGGATAAACCGCCATCCAGGCCAATTGCAACCCGACATTATTCTGGAATTTCATGACACCGACCAGAAGACAGCAAAAAAAAAACTGCCAATAATCTACATGGACAAACCATTATCCAGACCATTTGGAACTGGACACTTGTAGCAATGCGATGGAGAGCGGGGTTACACCCCTACGAGATGTTCCAGAATCCGTAACTGCCACTTTTGATCGACTCACGCTGCCTGAAGTTTACTTCAGACTTCCAATCACCTTAACCAACCTTTTATTTCTATGAGCTTTAACTTACATACCATTTCAACTTAATTCACTCATCCCTCGCCACACGCAGGCACCAAACAGACGAGACCAAAGTCTAAAGGAGGGCTGCAAGGCAAGGCCACGCAAGGTCCATGAACAGTTGCCATCTGAGCGAAAAAACAAGCGCCGCAGGGCCATCCTTATCTCAAGCCGACCGAAACATCCTGTGGTCACCTTCTAGCAAACTTTAGATAAGTTTTATTTAAGAATAAAAATGCAACTACAATAACCTATAACCTCGGCCTAAAATCAGGGAAGGGCTAACAAAAGAATCATAAGGAAGGGATTGATTTAGGAAAGGAATAGGCCCGACGTGATTCGCCCCTGCGAGGGGTCAAAAAAGGAAAGGGAAGGGTTTCAGGGAGGATAAGGTTTTAGGAAGGATTGTAAAAACGCTAAGAGCCTCCTCTTCTGCCTCCAGAAGTAATCTGAGTAAACAGTCCCAGAGCTCCATATTTAAGCTCTAAGCTCCTCCCATTGATCAGATACCTGACCACCGATTATAAAATTAACCCTATACGACAGCCAATACCTAAAATAGGGTGCTGACATTAACCTTTATTGGTTTGCTTATCCATGGGAGCAGAACTTTATAAACTGTAGTGACTAAGGAACCATTTTAATATATTTTTACTTTTTTGTGCCCAGTATTCAACCACATGAGAATGTCAACAAATATCCACCACTCCTAGACGACAGCAGCACCTGCCTATATCAAACACTGTAGGAAGACCAGAATCCAATTATCCACTGAACATAATTCAGCTATTTCAAATGATACCCATAATTTCACTAACCAGTATCCAGTGTTAAAGGAGTGACGAGAAATCCATGCCTACATCACAGCTCAGGTGACAAATCCATGCCTGCATCACCCACCATCTGAAGACCATATAAAATTTAAACTCAGCTCCTTTTAACTGCTCTTGCTTTCCAAGGTTGATCTATACTCCCCTATACAATCTTTTGTTCAGGTCACTTAACTTGGACTTCAGCCTTGGGTGCATGTTAACTTGCAGTTAGTATTTGTTGATCACTGCACACCAGGTCCACGACCAAAGACGCGATAAAAGCTCACTATCCCTAGCATGGACAAACCATTCAGGCATTTGGATCATGATACTTGTACCGACATGCCACATCACTCATCCACCAGAATCCCACGACATTAGACAGGATAAAGACTGCAAATCACTGCCATCACCCTAGACAGATAAGCCACCGTCCAGGCCATTCAGAACCCGATATTATTCCAGAATTGCATGACACCAGATCAGATGAAGGCAGCAAAAACTGTCCATACCTTACATGGACAAACTGTTGTCCAGGCCATTTGGAACCCAACAATTGTAACAATGCGATGGACAGCACGGTAACACCCCTACGAGATTTTCACACATCACTGACACTGCATCAGCTCACGCTGCCCAAAGCTTTCTCAGACTTTCAACTGCCTTAACCAAACTTATTTACATGAAACATAATTAACTATCATTTCAACTTAACTCACTCACCCCTCACCACAGGCAGGCACCAAACAGACGACACCAAAGTCAAAAGGAGGGCTGCAAGCCAAGGCCACACAAGGTCCACAAAGAGTGGCAACCTGAACGAGAAACACCAAGCGCCCCAAGGCCGTCCCAGTCACAAGCCGGCCGGAACGTCCTGTCTGGCCAACTTCTAGCAAACTTGTTAGATTCATTTTTTTTAATGCTAAAAATACTACATTAACTAATCCATTGCATGTAGGGTTAGCGTAGGAAGGGATTAATTTAGCAAAGAAATAGGCCTGTTGAGTTTCACCCCTTTTAGGGCTCATCAGAGAACCAGAAAAAAGGGAAGGGTTTCAGGGAAGACGAGGTTTGAGGAAGAATGGAAAAAAACAGCACTCCTACCCGACTCAGACTACTCTGACACTGCCTCCCGTTCTACTTCCGAAAGTAATGCGAGCAAATAAATCCCAGAGCTCCGTATTTAAGATCAATAATGATCAGGTGACATGACCATCCATTATAAAATTAACCCTATGCACTCCGCTTAATACCTTAAAAAAATGCCAGCTTTGAATAACCTTTATTGGTTTATTCACCCATGGAAGCACTAAATTTCAATGTACACCCTGCAAAGACAGAAATATTCCCTTTCTGCAACCACATTGAAAGACAATACTTTGTTACGATTCTACTTTTCCAATTAAATTCATACCAACAATTTACAATCTGTATTAGTGACTTGGATGAAGAGACAGAGTGCAACGTAGCCAATTTTGCTGGCAATACAAAGATAGGAGGAAAAGCAATGTGTGAGGAGGACACAAAAACCTGCAAAAGGACATAGACAGGCTAAGTGAGTGGGCAAAAATTTGGCAAATGGAGAAAAGAAACATAGAAATTTACAGCGCAACAGGAGGCCATTCCAGCACATCAGTAGAGAGAGAGAGATCGGGGGGGGCTGAGAGTGGGTGGGGGGAGTGAGGGGGGCGGAGGGGAGGTATGGGAGAGGGGGGAGAGTGGAGGGTGGGAGAGGGGGAGAGAGAAAGCAGATGGGGGTGAGGGGGGAGGGGGGAAGAGAGGGGGGAGAGAGGGAGCAGAGAGGGGGTGGAGACGGAGGGAGAGAGGGGTGTGGAGAGGAGAGGGGGTGCTGGAGAGGGAGGAGAGGGATGGAGAGGGAGGACGGGGATAAGAGGGGGAGAGGGGCTAGATGGGGGAGGGAGGATGGGGAGAAGGGGGGATAGAGGGGGGAGGGGGAAAGAGAGCGGGAAGGGAGAGGGAGAGAGGGGCAGGGGAAGGAAGTGGGAGAGGGGGAGGGGTGAGGGGGAGAAGGGAGGGGAGAAGAAGGGGAGGGAGGAAGAAGGGGAGAGGGGTGAAGAAGGGGAAAGGGGGAAGAGGAGAGGGGATGGGGAGAGGGGGAGGGGGAGGGGGGGGGAGAGAGGGAGGGGACGAGAGGGAGGGGGTAAGAGAGCGAGGGAGGGATGGGAGAAGAGAGGGAGGGGCGGAGGGAGGGAGGAAGAGAGGGAGGGAGGGAGGGAGGGGGAAGAGAGTGAGGGAGTGAGGGAGGGGGGGAAGAGTGGGAGGGATGGAGGAGGCAGGGAGGAAGGAGGTAAGAGAGGGAGGGAGGGGGAAGAGAGGGAGGGAATGGAGAGAGGGAGGTGGGAGGATGTGAAGGAGGGAGAGAGGGAGGGGGAAGAGAGGGAGCGAGGGAGAGGGAGGGGGAAGAGATGGAGAGGGGGAGGAAAGAGAGGCAAGGAGGGAGGGAGGGAGGGGGTAAGGGAGGGAGGGAATTGGGAAGAGAGGGAGGGGAGGTAGCGAGGGAGGGGGAAGAAAGGGAAGTGATGGAGGGAGGGAGGGGGAAGAGAGGGAGTGGGAAGAGAGGGAGGGAGGGCGTGATGGGGAAGAGAGGAAGGGAGGGTTGAAGGGGTGAAGAGAGGGAGGGAGGGGAAAGAGGGGGAGGGAGGGAGGGGGAAGAGAGGGAGGGGGAAGAGAGGGAGGGATGGCGGGATGGGGAAGAGAGGAAGGGAGGGTGGAAGGGGTGAAGAGAGGGAGGGAGGGTGAAAGAGGGGGAGGAAGGGAGGGGGAAGAGAGGGAGGGGGAAGAGAGGGAGGAAGGGAGGGATGGGAGAAGAGAGGGAGGGAGGGACGGGGTAAGAGAGGGAGGGGGAAGAGAGGGAGTGTGTGTGGAAGAGTAGGAGGGAGGGAAGGAGGGAGGGCGAAGTGATGGAGGGAGGGGGAAGAGAGGGATGGGGACGAGAGGGAGGGAGGTAGAGAGCCAGGGGGAAGAGAGGAATGGAGGGAGCAAGGGGGAAGAGAGGGAGGGAGGGAGTGAGTGGGGAAGAGATGGAGGGGGAAAAAGAGGGAGGGAGAAAGGCGGAAGAGAGGGATGGAGGGATTGAGGGGGTAAGGGAGGGAGGTGGAGAGAGTGAGGAAGAGAGGGATGGAGAGAGGAAGAGAGTGAGGTGGGGGGATGTGAGGGAGTTGAGGGAGGGGGAAGAGAGGGAGGGGAAGAGATGGAGGGAGGAGGAAGAGAGGGACAGAGGGAGGAGGACGAGAGGGAGGGAGGGAGGGTGGAGAGTAGGAGGGAGGGAAGGCGGGAGGGCGAAGTGATGGAGGGAGGGTGGGGGAAGAGAGGGAGGGATGGGGACGAGAGGGAGGGAGCCAGGGGGGAAGAGAGGGAGGGAGGGAGCGAGGGCGGAAGAGATGGAGGGAGTGAGTGAGTGGGGAAGAGATGGAGGGAGAAATAGAGGGAGGGAGGGAGAGAGGGGGAAGAGAGGGGTGGAGGGATTGAGGGGGAAGGGAGGGATGGGGAGAGAGTGGCGAAGAGAGCGAGGGAGGGAGGGAGGGAGGTAGGAGGATATGAGGGAGGGAGGGAGGGAAGGGAGAGAGGGAGGTAGGGGGTATGTGAGGGAGGGAGAGGGGAAAGACAGGAGGGGGAGGCAGGGGAAATAGAGGGAGGGAGTGAGGGGTGAAGAGAGGGAGGGAGGGTTGGATGAGAGGGAGGGAGGGAGGGGAATAGAGGGAGGGGGAATGGAGGGAGGTTGGAAGGGGAAGAGAGGGAGAGAGGGAGGGGGAAGATAGGGAGGGAGGAGGGAAGAGAGGAAGGGAGGGGAAGAGAGGGAGGGAGGGGCGAAGAGAAGAAGGTGAGGGAGGGAAGGAGGGCGTAAGAGAGGGAGGTGAGGGAGAGACGGAGGGGGAAGAGAGGGAGGGGAAGGGAAGCAGGAGGAAGAGAGGGACGGAGCGAGGGGGACGAGAGGGAGGGCCGAAGTGAGCGGGAAGAGAGGGCGGGAGGGGGAAGAGAGGAAGGGAGTGAGGGGGAAGAGAGGGAGGGAGGGGGAAGAGAGGGTGGGAGGGAGGGGGAAGAGAGGGAGGGAGGGAGGGAGGGGGAAGAGAGGGTGGGAGGGAGTGAGGGGGAAGTGAAAGCGGGAGGGGGAAGAGAAGAAGGGAGGGAGGGAGGGGGAAGAGAGGGAGGGAGGGGGACGAGAGGGAGAGAAGGAGGGGGAAAGAGGGAGGGAGGGAGACAGGTATGGAAGAGAGGGAGAGAGAGAGAGAGAGAGAGGGGAGGAGGGAGAGGTGAGGGGAGGAGAGCGAGGGGAGGGAGGGGAAAAGAGGGAGTGGAGCGAGGGGTAAGAGAGAGAGGGAGGGAGGAAGAGAGGGAGGGAGGGAGGGGGAAGAGAGGGAGGGAGTGGGGAAGAGAGGGAGGGAGGGAGTCAGAAAGAGAGAGAGGGAGGGAGGCATAGAGGGAGGGAGGGAGGGGGAGAGGGAAGGTAGGAGGGAGAAAGAGAGGAAGGGGTAGAGGGAGGGATAGAGGGAGGGTGAGAGGGTGGGATGGGGGTGAAGAGAGGGGGGAAGAGAGGGAGGGAGTGAGGAAGGGAGAGAGGCAGGGAAGAGAGGGAGGGGAAGGGCGTGAGGGAGGGAGGGAGGGGGAAAGAGGGAGGGAGGTAGGGAGGGGGAAAGAGAGGGGAGAGGGGGAGGGACGATAGGGAGGGAGGCAGCGAGGGAGGGGGAAGAGAGAGAGGGAGGGTGGGAGGGGGAAGAGAGAGGGAGGGAGTGAGGGAGAGAGAAGACAGGGAGGGAGGGAGGGAGGGAGGGATGGGTGGAGAGAGGGAGGGAGAGAGGGGGAAGAGAGGGAGAGAGGGGGGAGAGAGGGAGGTAGGGAGGGAGGGGGAAGAGAGGGAGGGAGGAAGAGAGGGAGGGAGGGAGGGGTGAAGAGAGGGAGGGAGGCGGGGAAGGCTGGGAGAGAGGGAGAAGAGAGGGAGGGAGGTGGGGAAGAAGAGGAGGGAAGAGGCGGAGGGGGGAAGAGAGAGAGGGAGGGGAGAAAGAGAGGGAGGTACGGGGAAGAGAGGGAGTGGGAAGAGAGGGAATGAGGGAGGTGGAAGAGAAGGTGGGAGGGAGGGAGGGGGAAGAGAGGGAGGGAGGGAGGGGGAAGAGAGGGAGAGAGGGAGGGAAAAGATACGGAGGGGCAGGAAGGGAGGGGGAAGAGAGGGAGGGTGGGTGGGAGGGGAAGACAGTGGAACGGAGGGAGGGAGTTGGAAGACAGGGAGGGAGGGAGGAAGGGGTGGAGAGAGGAAGGGGGGAGGGGTGGAGAGTGGGAGGGAGGGGAATGAGAGGGAGCGAGGGGTGAAAGAGAGGGCGGGAAGAGATGGAGCGGGAGAGAGAGAGGAGGAGGTAGAGAGGGAGGGAGGCGGGGAAGAGTGCGAGGGAGGAGGAAGAGAGGGAGGGAGGTGGGGAGAGGGGGGGAAGAGGCAGAGGGTTAAGAGAGGGAGGGAGGGAGGAAGAGTGGGCGGGAGATAGTGGTGCAGCGAGGGAGATAGGTGGGGAAGAGTGGGAGTGAGGGGGAAGAGAGGGAGCGAGGAGTGGAAGAGAGGGCGGGAAGAGACGGAGGGGGGGAGAGAGAGAGGGAGGGGAGGAAGAGAGGGAGGGAGGGACGGGGCAGAGAGGGAGTGAGGGAGGTGGAAGAGATGGATGGAAGGAAATGGGGAAGAGAGGGAAGGGGGAAGAGAATGTGGGAGGGAGCAAGAGGGGGAGGGAGGGAGTGGTGCAGAGAGGGAGGGAGGCAGGGAAGAGAGGGAGGGAGGGGGAAGAGATGGAGGGAGGGGTAAGAGAGGGAGGAAGGGATG